>NC_080177.1:61670650-61952247 GCF_950295315.1 Erinaceus europaeus
TATCAGATAAAATATAGGATAATCAGGGAGGTGGGCGGTGGCACAGCAGGTTAAGCGCACATGGTGCAAAGCACAAGGACTGGCATAGGGATCCTGGTTCAAGCCCCTGGCTCCCCACCTGCAGAGGAGTCACTTCACAGGCGGTAAGGCAAGTCTGCAGGTGTCTATCTTTCCCTCCTCTCTCCATTTCTCTCTGTCCTGACGACGACATCAATAACAGCAACAACTACAACAATAAAGAGCAACAGGGCAACAAAAGGGAAAAAAGTATATATATAGGATAATCAAACTCAAAAGGAAGAGAAGAAATAAACCTTGATAGAAATAGACCCAGAAATGCCAAAGAAAAGGTGATAGACTGAATGGAGACATTAAAACAATTATTGTAAGCATATTCCACATGTTCAAGAAGGTTAGATAAAAGTGTAAGTATTTTAGTAGGGATGTAGAAGATATTGCAAATAAAGGTTCCCCATTTAGGACTGTAAGACAGCGTGCTAGTTGGGGTATATGCTATACCAAATGAAGCTCAGGTTCACGGCCCAGAAGCAGATAGGAGTACCAGAGCACTGGGGGAAACGCTGTGTTGTGGTTTCTCTCTATATCTGAAAATAAAAGTGTGGGGGAGAAGTTGGCCTGAAGAATAGTGAAACTGTTTATGCTTGAGGCCCTGGTACCAACACGGAGGGACAAGAATGTCCCAGAAATTCCAAGATGGAAACGTTTGCTAATAGGTGGGCTGGGCAGCACACTGAGTTAAGCATAAGGACCTGAGTTAAGCATAAGGATCCAGTTAAGCATAAGCACACTGAGTTAAGCATATGGATCCAGGTTTGAGCTCCATCTGCAGTGTGTGTGGGGGGTCGCTTCACAAGTGGCCAAACAGGTCTGCAGGTGTCTTTCTCTCTCCCTATCTTCCCCATCCCCTCTCAACTTCTCTCTGTCCTATCCAAAATAAATGAAAAAATGATCACAAGAAAAGTGAATTTGTAGTGCAGGCACTGAGTCCCAGAGATATAAAAAGAGGTAAAAAAAAAAAAAGTTTGCTAATATATTTGTACAACAATATATACAGATTGGATTTAATCTCAAAAGGAAGTGGATTTCTCCAGTTTAGTAAACCAAAAATCAACTTGTACAACAAAATAATTCTTTTTTTTTTGTAACAAACTTGCTCTGACAGAGTAAAAAAATATATGAAACCTTATTTTTTTTCAATTATGTTAGTTATATTAGTATGTTCATTTTGGGTCTTCAAAGTTTCTTTGAAAAGTTTCTTTGTACTACTTTCATTGTCAGGTGTTTTGTGGCAACATCTTCAGCTTTGCTGTGTCAGGTCTGCCTGTCTCAGTCCAGGGAAGAGGAGCCCTCTTTAGTCTCCTCAGATGTCTTCAGCAGGTGCTGCTTCCTCTTTGCCTCGGTTGGCTACTTATCTATCCTTGAACCACCTATGGTTACAGGGAGTGGTATCAGCTCCACCTGAGCCAGGAGTGGATAAAAAAGGAGGTTGGATGATAGCACAGTGGGTTAAGTGCACATGGCGAGAGCACAAGGACCGAAGGACCGGGGTAAGGATCTCGGTTAGAGCCCCCAAAGCAGGGAGGTTGCCTCACAGGCGGTGAAGCAGGTCTGCAGGTGTCTTTCTTTCCCTGTCTTCCCCTCTCCATTTCTCTGTCCTTTCGAACACCAGTGACATCAATAACAACAATGATAACTACAACAGTGATAAAACAACCAGGGCAACAAAACGGAAAAAAAAAATAGCCTCCAGGAGCAGTGGATTTGTGGTGCAGGAGCTGGGGAGATAGTATAATGGTTACGCAAAAAGATTTTTCATGCCTAAGGTAGTAAAGATTCCATAAGCCAGAGCTGAGCAGTGTTTTTTTTTTTTTTGCAGATTAGAAGTTGAAAGGGGGAGGGTGATAAAGAGAAAGCAAGGGAGAGACACCTGCAGGATTGCTCCAGTGTTCATGAAGCTTCCCCCTGCAGGTGGGGTCTGGAGAACCCTGGCCCTTGTGCATGGTGGTATATGTACTCAACCAGGTGTGCCACCACATGGCCCCAACTAGTGATCTGGCTTAAAAAAAAAAAAAGATTGAGGTGACAAAAAACAGAGGAAATGACATGACCTATCAGATCAACGCATGTTATTAGTCACTTAGTTTCAATTCTTTAATATTTACTTATTCCCTTTTGTTACCCTTGTTTTATTGTTATAGTTATTATTGATGTCGTTGTTGGATAGGACAGAGAAATGGAGAGAGGAGGGGAAGACGGGGAGAGAAAGACACCTGCAGACCTACTTCACTGCTTGTGAAGCGACTCTTCTGCAGGTGGGGAGCCAGGAGCTTGAACCGAGATCCTTATGCCAGTCCCTGTGCTTTGCGCCACCTGCACTTAAACCCATAGCACTACCCACTGCTTTGACTCCCAGTTTCAATTCTTAAGAATCCTGACAGTGTGGAAAAATCATTATGTATTTTTTCTATGCAAAAGTGGAGACTTTTCTGACAGCCCAATAGTTTCACAGGTGCCATGTCTTCTTGGTTGAGCCTGCTTTCTGCACTACTAAGTACTGTTCCTCTTGAAGCTGAGTGACATTCATGCGACCAGTGCAGGGTAATTAATAATCACCCTGAAGTTTCCAATGTAAGAGCAACATAAACATTTAAATCTTGGTGGCTCATAGTCATAACACCCAGATTCTCTAGACATCTATCAGTGGTTGATATTTCATGATCCTGTTGAATCCAGGAAAGTTTGACAGAATGAAGTTGAATACTCTCTAGTTCTCTCTGCTTAGTCTCTTTCGATCTGGTCACCACAACAAATCAGAAAGTCAGTTTCAGGTCTCTATATGTCACATCAGTACAGTCTCATCAGCTCCTGGACTCGGGTTTCTTTGCACCTTTCAGTTTAAGAGAACTTAAAAAAAAAAAAAAAAAACAGAAGCAAGCAAACTAAGACTTGACAACTGTGGTGGTTGTCTTTGGGAGATGGGAAGGTGGGGTTTCAGAACTTTGGTGGTGGGTATGGTACAAAAACTGTTAATTTCTGGCTGTCTCTTTCCAATAAATAAATAAATAGAGGAGGAGATAGACACCTGCAGCACTGCTTCATCACTTGCAAAGCTTCCCCCCCGTAGATAGAGACCGGGATCTCAAACCTGGGTCCTTGTGCATTTTAACGTGTGCTCAACCAGGTGTGCCACCACCCAGCTGCAAATCTTACAATCTTGTAACCTATTAATCACAAAAAATGAGGGGGGAAGAAAAAATTACATATTTTAAAAATATAAAATGTATTTTTTTCTAAAGTAAATCCCAATTTTTTTCCTTCAAATTTCTATAATACATTTGATAATCTGGGTGTATTTAGATGAATTAAAGCCATCACAACTTTGCTGGCAAGATAGCTCACCTAGATAATGCACTTGCTTTGTCATGGAAACCTCGGTACTATGGTGTCTTTCCCTCTCTCCATCTCTCATTTCTATCTGAAAAAGCTTTGAAACACCAGTGAGGACAAAATTTATCTTTAAAACCAGTTTATATTGATGAGCATTACAGGAGCAGTATGTATTTTAAGGGCATAGGTCGAAAGTTCATAATTTTGATCACACTGGAATGAGTCTCTCAAAACAAAGTTTACCTAATGGTGATGAAATAGCAGCTTTCATTTCAGGATAAACTTTAGTTCCAACTTGCATTTCCTGTCATATTTTTACTTTTGCTTTGACGAGCTGCTTATATGGCAAATGTACTGGTCTTTCTCATATTTGTGCCAGACTATTTTAGTTCTTCCAGACAGGTGGCTCAGCCTGCCACTTCGTGTGAGCGAGCTCATTAGGAATGGCTTTTGCTCAGCTCAACCTCCTGAGCTCTAGTAGGTTCAGCTGAGCAGCATGGTCTGGAAGGTCCGTGTTAGCTGGTCTACTTTATACCGCTCATTACACACAGGGCACAGGAGGTAAAGCAACTGACTCAGGTTGACCAGTGAGGAGTGACTTGGGAAGGCTCCCAGTCTCCTACTCCCTGTGTCAAGCAATTTTAGGCAGTGAAAGAGGATGGATTTGGAGCAAACAGATGGTACATTCTATCTTTCACTCTTCCATGTATCGGCTCTGATGCTGAGCTTGTTTCTGCCTTTATAGCTGAACCACATATTTGTGCCATCATGAGGATTAATCTTGTAAATGGTGTTTCCTTTCCTATTTATTTCTACTTTTGATTTCAGCTTCCTCAGGACAGGAAGCAGTTTATCTAAAGAGAATCACCCATGGGTGACAGATGAAACTGGCTTCAGAATCATTTACACTGTGGGCTCGCTGAGGTGTAACTAAGCTGAGAGCAACTGTGGTCCTGCCAGTGTTGTGGATGCTCAGGAACCCACTCCAGGAGAGACAGGGTTAAGTTGTGGACTGCTAGGAAAGGCCCAGGTTTCCTCAGAAACCAGTCTATATTCAAACCATCGCAGTGATCTTGTACGTGAAATGAATGTCAACTTGAAAACAATTAGATGCACTGATGTATCCTTTATTTTTCTTTACTACTAGGTCCAGTGCCTGCATGATTCCACAGTGGCCATTTCTCCCCTTTCCTTTAGATCAGGGGTGGGGAACATTTGGACACAAAGGCATTTTATCTGGCCCTATAAGGCAACTGCATGTGGGACTTGAAATTCCATACATCTAGGAGTATTCATAGCAACATTAAGTACTAATTTTTGAATTGATAATTTTGCATGGTCTACCCATGATCTTATAAATATCCAAATGGCTCTTGATGCCTCTTGACAGAAAAATGGCTCCCCAACCCTGCTCCATCATTCCTGAAGCCCCCACGCCCTCATCCTCACTCAGGTTAATGAGTGTGCTCTACCTGGTGAGCACCTGTTGGAGCTATTTCTAATATACACACAGCCAGAGCACTGGGTAGTTCTGGCATAACCATAATGCTGTCTCCCCAGCCTGAATATAGAACCTTCATGAGTAAGACACCTGGGTTAAATCCCTTCTTTTCTACTAATGGCAGAAGAGGCCAGAACTGGGGCTTTGTACATGCATGATTTCATTAATCTGGATAATTTTTTCATTCAGATATAAAGAGGTACAGCACCAAAGCTTCCTTCACTGCTATTACATCTCTTCACATGGTACTAAGGCTCGGATCTGGGTTGTGTGCAGGGACCCTATCTGGTTATTTCTCTGGCCTTTAACACATAAGACTTTAAACAGTCCCCCATTTAACAGGTAGAGGCAACGTAGGAACCGAAAATCTACAGAGAAGTAATTTTACACTTAAGATGCCTACACCTCTTCTCCTATGGTTTTGTCAATGTTTCCTTTTTATAAATAAAAATTTAAAAAAAAACATGAATCATTCAATCACATATAATTCTCTTAGATTACATTAAAGTAGTTCTTATGAGCAAACTTTGCTAATCACAACAGGAGAGAATGTATGTTAAAAATTTATTTCTGAAATGCTTTGTTTAATCAGTACACATAATATTAAGTATAGAATTTCCTTAAAAATTAAAATTAAGTAAATCTTACTTTCCTGTTACAGCATTGATACAGAGACACAAACATCTGGCTCTCTTAACATTTATCCATAGTTCCAAGGAAGTAGGGTCTGGTATTAATATTCTTCTGGTTTACTTTTGTCCAAGTTGTGATAACTAAAATGAAACATAAGTTAGTCATAAATTGCCATTCAAATGTATTTGTGAACACATTAAATTTTACTGTGATAAAAGCATGCATTTCTAATGTCCTGTTTGGTACTGTATTTCTAGTGTAGCAATACAAATTCACTGTTAACTGAAATGTTTCACATGTGCAGATATTTAAAAACTGAATAGTAAAACAATATCAGGGCAGAAGAATAAATATTGTAGGTACAAACTCAACTAATGGAAAGCAAAAAAAAAAAAATGGTTAGAGGAATTAATAACTAGCTCACTATGAAATACAAAGAAAAATGCCATAAATGAACAGTATTCTGGGGCAGGAAGGGGTGAGAATTGAATAGTAAATGCCATGAAGGAAGTTTTGTGATAGGATGATTTTATATCTTGACAGGGTATTTTTTAAACATGGCAGTAAATTAAGGGAAATGTATACAGATTTGCAATTCACATTGAAATTAAAAAATGGAATGAAAAGAAACACTATAGTGATAGAGTGGATAGTAAGTATCTCATAGAACCACTATAGCACTTTAACAGGGAGTACATGGGTACTTTCTGAAAATTTTCTTCAGTTTGAGATTTTCATACCACTGGATCAGCATTATTAAGGTTAAACAATCAGAACCATATAATATGAAGACAGTAGTTACAATTTTTATGGCAGCCCAGGTGAATGGATGGTATTGATCTGGGTCTGCAGCATGTGGTATAAGCACCTAAAAAATGTACTGTTTTAGTGCACAGTCCACGTGTTACAATAAGCAAGGTCTGGCTTCAAGCTCCCAGTCCCTTGAGTGGTGAACCATTGCTGCAGGTATCTTCCTCCCTCCTGGTTTCCCCTATCACAGAAAAAAGGCCACTGGGAGCGGTGGATTCATAGTGTAGACACCGAGCTGCAGTCATATTTCAGAGATGCTTTGGTGGATCCCTTTATTATATCATCTTTACCTTTTGCTATCTTATTTTTTTTGAATATTTATTTATTCCCTTTTGTTGCCCTTGATGTTTTATTGTTGTTGATGTTGTCGTTGTTGGATAGGACAGAGAGAAATGGAAAAAGGAAGAGGAAGACGGGGAGAGAAAGACAGACACCTGCAGACCTGCTTCACCGCCTGTGAAGCGACTCCCCTGCAGGTGGGGAGCCGGGGGACTTGAACCGGGATCCTTATGCCGGTCTCTGCGCCACTGCCCAACTCCCTGCTATCTTATTTTGAATGGAAGTTTTCTAGTGGCTTAGAGCTTATTTCCACCTCTTCACTGTGTCTGGCTTCTCTGTTTCCTTGTTTAATATTTTGTGGACATCTCCCCCTCTGATGTAGATAGGAGGGCCATTATTTCTATGTTGCCTTTCCTGATAGAGTCGATCTATTCTGTTGCCACAGTTTTTTGTAGTGCTCTTGATCTCACTGTGTTCTTTTCTCAAAGTTTCAGTCTCTCTCATTTGAGTTCAGTTTCTCCTGCGTTTCATTTTGTTGTATCTTTGATTAGGTTTTCTCAGGTTTCTTCTACCCCTTGTAGAGCTCTCATCTTGTGACCTCATACTCTCTCTTCCATACGTAAACTGTCCTGTAATGATTTTTTTTTTTTGCTGTCCATTTACTTTGTTACGATGGGGGGGGGGGTTAGAGCTGAACACTGGCTTTTAAATTAATTTTTGGGCTTCCACAGGCACTGAAAAAGTCAGCCTAGAAAGGCTGAGTGGTAGAGTTGCAGTACTACTGATATTTCTCTCAGTCTTACTAGTACTTCTCCATGCCAGTACCAGTCCTAAGAGGCCGAAAAAGCAGTGAAGAGTGGCGCTCTAGTGCAAGCCTTGCTGTGGTGCTGCTTGTCTGGAGCACCCCAGTTCTGGTGTAAGAGTTTTCCTTGAATCAAGGGTATGAGGTTGCAGCCCTGTGCCTCAGCTGTTTCTCCTTGGAAGCAAAGCCCTGCAGTGGATTTTTATAGCCCAGGTATAAGGGAGGAAGGCTTTAGCTTTCAAAATGATTCGCTCTGGAAAATTATTAATAGTAACTAAAAGAAAATAACTAATTGTTTACTTTACCTGCTTTATGAACTGTGTAGCATTGAAAAGTTCACTACAGCCATATAAAATGTGTTTGCCTTGTTTCCCCTGTAAGAAATCAGAGTAATAATTTAGATCCTAGTAAATAACAATATTAGTAGTCTCATGAGGGAGGGATTCAGTGAGATTTACCTTGAGAGGAGATGGGCTATTATACATATGCCAAGCCCAAAATTATGTGGATTAAAGTGGTGAAGTAGATAGTTTTTAAAAAATGTTTTATGTACGGGACTGGTGTCATTAACACTGAAATTAGAAGGAATCCTCTGACATTTCCCAGGAGAAAATGCATAGAATAGCTTAGGTCAAACTCCTTGAAAAAAAGTTAGCTTTTATTACGCTGAATGTAAAATATGGTGCAAGTAGATGGGCCAAGTCATTTATGTGGCACAGTATTTACTTGCTAAGACAACCCACTGTTTCATAACTTTTATTTCTGAACTAAGCCTAACTGTAGCAGTCAAAAATTTCCTATCAGGGCTGGGTGGTGGTACACAGTGCACATAGTCCTATGTGCAATGACCCACACAAGTGTCTGGGTTCGAGTCCCTGGTCCCCGTCTGCAGGTCTCTACCTCCCCTCTCAATTTCTACATACATTTTTTTGTTTTTCAGTTAATGTACTGGGAAAAGTTCATTGTAGTATAGCTCAGTAAGTATATATAACATATCTTAAAAACCAAACAAGGGGCTGGGCAGTGGTGCACCTGGTTGAGCGCACAAGTTATAGTGCACAAGGACCCGGGTTCGAGCCCCTGGTTCCCACCTGCAGGAGGGAAGGCTTTGTGAGTGGTGAAGCAAGGCTGCAGGTGTCTCTCCCTCTCTAGCTCCCCCTTCTCAATTTCTGGCTGTCTCTATAATTAAAAAAACAACAACAAAACAAAACCAGTCAGTGCACATATGGCAACTAAAGACTGGAGGTTCTCATGAGGGTGATCAGGTAAGGAAAAGGAGGAAGTAATGAGCTTTTTTTTATATGTTGAAACCCTAAAAATCATTAGTCAATGAGTTCCATATAGCTACAGCATCAAGTAAAGATCTAGAATAAATGGGAAACCATTCTTTATGTCATAGATTTAACTACTTGCTCCCTAATCTAAACTCTAGATACAATATACTATCAAATGGCAGGGGCCTCCTGGTGCAGCATACATGCTACAATGTCCACAAGCCGCTGGTCTTCACTGGCAGGGTCTCTGTCTCCCTTGTCCAATAACCTTTTAAAAACAAACAAACAAAAAAACAGCAGGAGGGTTCACAAATTATAAGGAAGCAGTAGTGGGGTGATATAGGATCTGATGATTTCTAGGGAAAAAAAAAATCTATCCCTTTTCTGTGATTCTGTAGTGCAGGCAACAAGGATTACATGTTCTGAAGAAAACAGTTATTACAAGCATAACACCAAAATGATACTGGTAAATGTATTTTTGTTTTCTAACTAGGGGACAGGACAGTCCTAAACCTATGCCATAGGACTGAGAATGAACAAAGGGGAGAGTACTGGCCACTCTTTAGAAAATCTGGGGCCAGGTGGCGCACATGTTATAATGTGCAAGGACCCAGGTTCGAGCCCCAGTTCCCCACCTGCAGGGGGAAAGCTTTGCTAGTGGTGAAGCAGGGCTGCAGGTGTCTCTCCTCCTTTCCAGCTGTCTCTATCCAATAAATAAAGATAATTTAAAAAATAGAGAAAATCTGAAGGCTCTCTAAGCTGGGGTCAAGGTCTGGGTAAATATTAAGAATGAATGCAAAGAAGTCTTGACTCCCTGCAAGGGTGTAAGTGTGCTATGCACAATACAGAGATGCAAAGTTGGCATTTATTTAATTCCTTTTTGTTGCCCTTGGTGTTTTTATTGTTGTAGTTATTTTGTTATTGATGTCATTGTTGTTGGATAGGACAGAGAGAGGAGGGAAGACAGAGACAGACACCTGCAGACCTGCCTCCCCACTTGTGGAGCGACTCTCCTCTCCTGCAGGTGGGGAGTTTCAGTGCCTTCTAAGAGGTCGAGAGCAAGAGTTCCCTTTGTTCTATTCACAGACTCCTGTGAGTCCTGCAGAAGCTGCCTCCTTTATTTAAAGCTGCAGCTTCAAGGAGAATTTAATGTGTAATTTATCCATGAAATGGATCTTGGGGATAAGTAAAATAATTTCAAAAACTAAACAAGTTCCTGTTTCATAGGTTTTGCCTATTCTACAAGACACCCGGCTCCTCCAATGGAAGAAAAAATTATGATACTTTTGCCACTTAAATGTACACCAAAGAATTTGCTCAGCAATAGGGTCACAGACCACTATCTAACTATGAACCTAAGTGATGATTTGTTAAGAAAGGTACTTATATACAGGGACATAAAGTATCTGCTGCATTTCTTCCATTTTATTGGATAGGGCAGGGGAGATACACTCCTGCAGACCAGCTTGTGAAGCATGCCCCCTGCAGTTGGGGAGTGAGGGCTCGAACCTAACTCCTTGTGCTTAGTACTATGTTCTCTTAGCCAGGTGTACTGGCCCCCTCTGCTGCATCTCTGACTTAGCATTAGGAATGACTAAAATACAAGTCTGCAATGAATAGGGGCTGGGTGGTGGCACACCTGGTACAATTCGAAAGGATCCAGGTCCAAGCTCCTGGTCCCCACCTGCAAGTGTCTCTAATAAAAAAGATTTTAGAAAAAATTAAATAAAAAGACACTGAAGTTTATCAGACCTATACTTGTTTGCCGGCAGCACTGAATAGCACTCACTTCTCATCTGCTACCTCTAAGGCTCCTTCAGGGAATAAATGAAGACAGGCCTTTGGTTTTAAGAGTTGAGGAGTGGGCTGCAAGGGTCAAGGAGATACAGTGAACTTGTTTTTATACCTGTATTTTGGTATTTGTTGTTTTTCAGTTTTATGGGTGTAGGAAAAAATGCAGAAAGAAGAATGTTGGGTTGGAGAGAGAGCACAATGGCTATGTAAAACATCTTCCATGCCTAAAGCACTTCATGATGGTCCCAAGTTCAATCCCTAGCACCACCATAAGCCAGATTGCTGAGCAGTGCTATGGTTAAAAACAAATAAACAAAAACATTGACAAGGGTAACTGAGAAAACTTAAAACCAGTATGGTATTAATTTCAGTTGGGATGTTGCAATCCTGTGTTTATCCCTAGGAACAATTGGAACCAGTCATGTAGCTGACGCTTGATCAAACCTGACTAAAAGAGATCAATTAATATAGACCTAATGGGGGGGGGGCACCTTGCACTAAGTTGTTAGAATTTTATTAAAACTGTACAGGTTGATCATTTGCACCTGGTTTGCTATGTTATGTTCTTTTGGTGGCAGTCTATAAGGCTTACCATGTGACCACGGAGGGGTCCCCTGTAAATATAAGACAGATACTTCTGAGATCAAACTATCTTACATATGTCTTGGTGGCTCACTGTTCAATGATGAGGCATGTCCTGTGCGACTGAGATAGGATGTCTGGTGATTGTGAAACTCTGACATCTGCCTATGTCTATCTCCTCCTATATCAAAAGCACTGCCTTTATTAAAGCCTTACGTAACAGTACATAAGGGAGGATCATCCAACCACTTGTTCTGTTACCTGCACTTAAAAATGGTGCTTTTGCCTTTTAAGTTGTACCTTTTCCTTAGCTGTCTGTGACTGATGCTGGCAGCTTTGAATAGCACTCACTTCTCTATCTCTAAGGCTCCTCCTCAGGGAACAAATTAAGACAAGCCTTTGGTGAGGCTATCAAGAGGAGTGACAAAGTAGTGGGGACCCTGGTGCGGGGTTAGGTGCCACAACACATTTGGAACAGGTAAGAAACTGCACTTCTAAAACAGCCTTATAAACCATGACTACCTTAAAGACAAAACAGGACTCAGTTTCACCAGAAAACCAGTTTCAGATTATCTCTAGAAAAGGGTTTCTTAACAAGCTATGAAGTATCAATGATAAAAGAATATGGCCTGAAAACATACCTTTATGTAGTCGACAAGATTTTGATATTCAATGTAGTTGCCTCCTCCCACCACAAAAACAATTGCCTTAGAAATGCAAACAGAAAAAAGTATTGTGCTTGAAATAAATTATTAAAACACTTTATTTCATTGTATTGGGGGTTAATGATTTACAGTACAGTTGACAGCACATGGTTACAAATTCTCATCTCTCCATGACAAGATGTCTGTAAAATACTCCCCCCACCCCAAACTTGAAGTTCTTTGCTTTGGTGCATTACACCACACCCAGTCCCCACTCTTAAGTTTTCCATCAAGTATTAGTCAAGTCACTAAAAGTATTTTAATTGTCAAGCAACAAACTCTGTAGTATGCATATATATATATATATATATATATATTTTTAACATGCATTTTTTAATTCTAGAAAGTCAATAAATTCAGTTTTCAAATGTTTTCTGAGTGTGACATAAAATAGTTTTCCCATAAACAATTTAGATGGAAATAAACTTCACTCTCCAAGTAACAGTAGACATATCCAAAGGGCACTTTTGAATTTTAACATTTACATTCTTTACCATAAACGTGGATTGTGCACATGGCAAAGCAGCTCACTATCTGAGTGAGCTATTTCACCCGCTCCCCCTCCCCGATTTTTAACTGCAATCTCAGATGTCTTCCCCCGTGAATTGTCAGTTATTTTCAAGTAGAAGCTTCTGTTGTTAAGAACAGTATTAACTTTGGTGATGGATATAATATAAAACTTTAACTCTATAATCTTACAATTTTGTACCCCATTACTAAATGGAAAAAAACTGAAACACGGAACTATATTAGAAATGATTCTAGATATTAAGAGTAATTTTGGTCCCCACCTACAGGGGAAAAAACTTATGAGCAGTGACACAGTGCTGCAGTTGTTTCACTTTCTTTTCCTCTGTCTCTATCCAAAAAAAAAAATTCTTGGCGCACAGAATGGGATCTGTCAAGATTACCATTTGCTAATGATACATATAAATTCCATAGTTAAAATAAAGATTTTCTTCAAGAATTGACTACCTTTTCTTTTCATCTTTTGCCATTAAATGACAGAATTTTTATGTGGAACTTACCTCTTGGAATGGATTTTTGTTCCTTGGAACTGAACTGTAACAAAGAAAAGGTATGCTTAATTTTTCATATGAGGCTTTTCTTATGGGTAAAATAGTCATGCAAACATACAATTCTTTCTCCACCTTCTTTGAGGATAGATTCTTTAGTTTTATATAGACAAATAGTAAATACAGAGGACAAACAAAAGAGGTTCATGCCTCATATTTAAATCTTTGTCTTATATTATGTGGAAAACTGAGAAATATTATGCATGTACAAACTACTGTATTTACTGGTGACTGTAAAACAATCCCCCAATCAAATGTTAAATAAACAGACTTCTAGGGGGGTATAGTACTAAGTGCAAGGACCCACGGAAGGATCCAGGTTCAAGCCCTCGGCTCCCCACCTGCAGGGGGGATGCTTCACAAGTGGCAAAACAGGTCTGCAGGTGTTCTCTCTCCCTCTCTATCTTCCCCTCCTCTCTGTCCTATCCAGGAAAAATGGGAAAAAATGGCCACCAGGAGCATCAGGTTTGTAGTGCTGGCACCGAGCCCCAGTGATAATCCCAGAAAAAAGAAATAAAAACAAAACCTCCATCGATTCCAGGGGCCAGGTGGAACAGATAATGTTACCATGCACAAGGACCTGCGTTCAAGGCCTTGGTCCCTATCTGAAGGGAGCAGTTTTCTAAGTGGTGGAGCAGGGATACAGGTGCCTCTATTGCTCTTTCCCTCCATTTCTCTGACTCTAGCTTAAGTAAATTTAAAAATATTTTTAAGAATTCTAGAAGATTGAGAAGGAAATCTCCTGAATAGCTCCCACAAAGAGTTTGAATCTGGGTATTAGGGGCAAATTACAGAAATATTTTAGCCACGCTCAATATAGCTTGTGGACAGACATATATGGGAAGGATAACTCAGTAAGAAAGGGGACTGAGATTGACTCGTTGAGCTTTTTCTATAATATATATTAGTGCTATGTATGTATTATGTGTATACTGAAATAGATTCTTTGGTGTCTAAGAAATCTTGTTTAACATTATTTTTTTAGAATATTTTTTTAACTTTATTTGATAGAACAGAGAGGAAGAGAGACACCTGCAGCACTGCTTCCCCTACAGGTGGGGACTGGGGGTTTGAACCTGGGCTGTTCTGCATGATAATATATCCACTTAACCAGGTGACAGCTAAGGAATCTTTAAGACATTTACATAGCTTTTGAGTCATATTTATATATTTTTGAGGGCTAAAAAATAGGGTACATAAGGACAACTTAAGTTCCTTTGAAGATTTCATCCAGGAGGAGAAATATATAAGCTCCTTCCTTATTCAGAGGCTGATTCCGTAGTTTTTTCCCTTCTTTTACAGAGTGATAGAGATGTACTGCGCTTCACTGCTTGTGAAGTTTCCCCCAAAGGTGGGGACTGGGGCTGGATCCTGATCCTTGTGCAAGGTAACATATGCCAGAACATCTGAGAGCTTAAGGTTCTTAGAATATATAACTGTATTGAGGGGACATACGTAAGCAACAGTGTTACTAGTCATTAATAACCAAGATCTAATTGTGACAAGATAGCTCAGAAGAATGCTAAGTCTGTGAAAAGACTGAGTCTTAATAATGAAGATCTAAGCTCCTCTGTGTAATCCGTATTAATATTCATCCCCATTAGCACACATGAACTACAGGGAGGGTTAAAAGTTTTGAAGCAAATATATTTAGTTGTTAGCTAAACTCTTAGCCAAATGCTAATATAAGAGAAGAAGAAAATAACCTGAGGACTACAAGGGTGGGACAAGCTGCTAATCAGCACATCCCATACTAAACTATATAACCAGATCTTGGGAACAGTTCAAGTGACTGAAGATCATCTTGCTTTGCTCCATATGTACTTGGTCCACAGGAGACAGTACTGAGAAAATCCCACACCAGTAAAGGCTGATGTTGCACCTTCAAACAATACAAACTGTATTGAGGGGACCAATACAAACTGTATTGAGGGGACCCCTTGAGACCCATGTGTGGAGAGAAAAGCAAAGAGATGGCGGTCTGGAGATGACACAGACAGCAGGGCAGCTCTGGGGAGAAAAGCAGAGCTGGTGTGGAGGCACATGCAGCTGGCCAAGGTGAAGCCCAAAGTGGAAGAGCTGGGCTGAACCCCAGCAAGGTGGACGACAGAGTCTGATGTACACTGATCTGGGACACTAGAGAGGAAGCTACGAGCAGTGCCATGAACACAAACCAAACTCCACTAATAACCCCTTTCAGCATATTCTCATCAGCACCTTGCTGACAAAGGCACTACTAATACTAACTATGGAAGCCAGCAGAACCAAAAAATACAATGTGCACGGTGCCACCTACTGGGAAAGTAAAAGATAATCAGATCAGTTCTAAGTTGATCCTGACATATATATACATTTTTTAAAAAATGCCACGGAGATATAAAATGGCGTGAGTGGATCAGAGATATAACCCAAGGCGACTTGAGAACTGAAGGGGATATAACATTGTAAGAAGAGAGCTCTCCAGACTTCAAAGACACAGAAGATCTAGCTCCCTATCGGAGGCCAAAATAACAAATGCAAAGACATTTAAAAAATCATAAGAACAGGGCAGGGGTAGATAGCATAATGGTTATGCAAACAGACTGTCATGCCTGAGGCTTCGAAGTCCCAGGTTCAATCCCCTGCACCACTAAACCAGAGCTGATCAGTGCTCTGGTAAAAAAAAAAAAAAAAAAAAAAAAAAAGTAACACCTAGAAAAACAATTTACAGAGAAACAGAAGACCAAAATCAAACCACAAACAACCCTCAGAAAATCAAATTAATAAGCTTAGAGTATAAAATAGAAACCTTTTTTTTTTTTTTTTGCTGCCAAGGTTTGTATTGGGGGTCCACACTAGTGTGATTCCATTTCCAGTGAACTTTTTCCTTCTTTAGATAGAAGTAAGGACTGCAAAAGCTGTATAAGGGCAAGAGACTGGCATATTTTAATGATGACTCTGTAGTTACTATCAGGCCACCTCTAGTTGGGGAGTCCTGAGATTCCCAAACAGACATGATGGGCCTAGACTTCAAATAAATCCCTCTCTCCATTGTTACCGGTCATCTCTATCAGGAACAACAAAACAGACCCCTTTGTGGGCCTCCATAAGACCTTGACCTCACCTTGGATCAACAACAGTAGAGAATGTTCCATCCTCTGAAGGGAGGCTGGACAACATATTCTGTGCTACACCTGAGGAAGATGGGTCCTGATATTGGGGCAGCTTGGAACGTTCCTACTCATGACCACAGAATGTGAAATTGGATCTACAGGGGTGCAGAGGTCACATAGGCTCCTAAGCTGAATACGAGTCCCATACATCAAATTGATGGGGTTTACAGTTAACAATATTCATATACCTTTCCCATATTTGGGAGCTACTCTCTTCCCTGATCCAATTTTCTGGTCCTTTTTCTAGCCATGACATCATCTCCCCCAGACAATAACTAGGATCCACCTGTATATCAGATTTCAGGCGCAGGGGGAAAAAAAATAGTATAGCCACAGGATCTTTGGAATATAACTAAAATATGCCTACTAGCTGTTTACAAAATGGAGGACCTCCCCCTTCCCCTGCCAACTCTTCATCTGCATTACTCCAGCCTTTAGGTTCATGATTAGTTAACTCTCTTTTCAGACACCAGGTTCCAGATGCTAGGAGGATGCCAACCAGACAACCCCACCAATGTGTCCTGGAGCTCCGCTTCCCCAGAATCCCAAAACACTAGGGAAAGAGAGAGGCAGGCTGGGAGTATGGATTGACCTATCAACACCTATGTTCAGCGAGGAAGCAATTACAGAAGCCAGACCTTCCACCTTCTGCATCCCACAATGACCTTGGGTCCATAGTCCCAGAGGGTTAAAGAATAGGAAAGCCATCCAGGGAAGGGATGAAATATGGAATTCTGGTGGTGGGAATTGTGTGGAGTTGTATCCCTTTTATCCTATGATTTTTGTCAGTGTTTCCTTTTTATAAATAAAAAATAATGAATATACATACATATATATATATTACCTATATGTGTATGTTTGTATATACATATAATAAAAACCAATAAGTTACACAAGTAAGAGCTGCTTACCTGTCATTACCTCGCAGCATTTTGGGATCAAAATATCTATAGTCATCAGTTTCCTAGAAAAATAGTCATCAGTTAATTAAAAAAAAAAAGAGAGAAGTCATTTACAGGCATCAGTTTTATGGGAAAAATAGAACTTTCTCATGACTGCGGAATTTCTTTTTAGAAAGCTAGTTTGGTGGCTTAAATGACTTTAATTTATGTGTTACAATGTTCACCATCACTACCAATATCTATTATTGTGTGTATTGTTATTTTAAGTGCTTCAGATAAAATTGCTAACTTAACTGCCATAACATATATGAACTAGACAGTTATTGCTACTCCTATTTTTTCATATGGACAGGTTGGATTATGCAGGGAGTATATTCCAAGGTCACTTGACTCCTAGATATGGGAGCTCCAGGATTTGAATCTCTTGTTATTTATAATGCCCATGGTTTTAATTATTTATTAAATAAATAAACAATTTATTTAATTATTAATTTAATTAATTAATTAATTTATAATGCCCAAGGTTTTTATTATAGCCCTTCTCAAGTTTTCAAGCTAATGCATGGTAAGTATTTTTAGTTTTATAATTTTATTGTGTCCATGATTTTACTGAATATACAGAATACCCAATACAGATCATAATCTCTCCTATTTGAGAACTCTGGAGTCAGATGTATTATAACACTCTCAGTGGGCAGTACCTCACCCTTTCACATGTTAGTATTTGTGCTGCTAGAATGAATGTTAACGTAAAATAGTATACCTGAAAACTAGACAGAGCCTCAATTTCCACTGACTTAAGGTCAACTTTTACCATAAAATGAGTTCTATAAAATTAATTTTTTCAAAAATTTGTTGATCTCAGAAGTTAATAAGGGTTCATGGAATTCTATACAATACTGGAAACAACTTCTTGTTAGTAAAATGTTTGCATGTATTGTTTTTATCAATCTTGATGTAGTCACTTCCTAATTTCTGCCTCCCTCTTTCCAGAGCACAGTGAAAAGTTCTGTCCCAAAATGACCAGTGACAAATTGCATGTGTTGCCACACTATTAATCTGGTATTCAACAGTGGACAGTGATAATCAATGTCCAGAATTATCAGTCCAAATTTACTGTCAAGTCACACATACACACACCACCACCACCTTTGGAACACCCATTTTTCAAAAAATCTTTTTTTGATAGAGACAGGTACAGAAGTAGAGAGAAAGAAAGAGCCCACTGAAGCTTCCTTCATTGCGGTGGGGGCTGCGCTTGACCCGAGTCGCTCATACGGCAAAGCAGCACACTACCCAAGCATTTCTCTGGTCCATCAGAAAATCCTTTAGCATTTTGCTCTGTGGAATCACTACTAGCTAGTTCGATTTATAAGGCAAGAACTCTAGCTGATTTTTAAAAACTTACTTCTTCCAATTTGAATAAGGAAGTCTAAAAGGGATTCACTAAATGTATGTGGTAAGACTGCATCTAGAATTGGAGAGATGCCTGCAGTGCTGCTCCACTGTTTACGAAGTTCCTTTCTCCCCTGCCAGTGGGGACCAGACCCTCAAGTATGGTAACATGTTCTCTCTACCTGGGTTGCCAACCATACAGCCCCACAACTCCAGCACTCAAGATTAGTGCCCAAGCCTTCTTTAATGCATTCTGATAATCTCTTCAGTACCTGAATAGTTTATTCAATTAAAAATAGATGAACTTGTATAATTTGGAGGAATATCTGAACAAGATCTATAATTTAGCCATTCAGGTGTCTTTAATAGAAATAGTGTGGAAGAAGTATGTATGTTGGACCGAGCAGCAGGAAAGAATTCCGGACTCTGGCTTAGTCTGGAAATAGTGTTACTGGGAAAAGTCACTTAACGTATCTTATTGGTTTCTTCTTTGTTGTTTAGTTCTGTTTCTTTAAGCTCTAAATTCCTGTGATTTCATGTGAGGCATGGTTTGCCCTTATCAGTACAGCATAGTAGTGGTACAAATTAAAGTCTGTATATTGGCTGACTGTGCATTTTGAGTAAGTTAATTGACCTCATTGTGCCAGTTTCTTTATCTACAAAATGAAAATAATAATGTATTTTTCTTACATTTTAATGAGGATTAAATGAGATTGTATGCTTAAAATATTTTGAATGGCTCCTGAAATAAATGTTATACACACAATAAAAAGTTAACTAGTAGCTCTATTATTATTATTCATTATCTCAATTTCAAGGTTAGGGACAGTAATAAAGTATATTAAATTTCCTCAACCTTTTGTAAATTTGATACCTGTCTAGATTTTTTATTTTTATTACTGGTTCAAATAATACAGAAATTTACTGTGTTTTATAAAATTGTATTACTTAAAACAATTAATTATAAATGTAATCTTTTAGCAAGCTTTTTAAGAGCTATTTCTACATTCCAGAAAAGTCCATTGTTACTATAGTATAAGCCATTTTCTCTGTATCAGTTCTAAAGTGGTTGAATCTAACCCTTTCAGCTTATCATCAAAAACAGTTCTCTCCTTCCTTTAATAATTGCCCTTTTGGGTATTTTTATCACACTGTACCTGTGTTTTATAAAGGTACATTTTAAGATATATTTTTTTTAATATCCATGAATGTTGTTATCATCATGTTTTACCAATTACAAGAAATATGAAACATTAACCTGGAGTTTCTATCTTCTCTTTTCTTAGCATGGCGTTCTAAGCATTGCTGCCAAGTTTATGGTGATCCAGATCAACCCAAAGATGGGTTTGGATCAGAGAACATTTTGTCTTTCTTGATTCCAGATTCTTATGATAACCACCCCCTAGTTGTCAAAGTAACAGGATGGACTAGTTTATGAAACAGAATGTGATGACTTTTACATTCCTTTCTTGAATTATATACACATCTGTTGTAAACATAGCTTGAAAACCCATTCTGGGAGTAAATGCTAACAGTATTTACCCATTTGTCTGTTTAGCCAATAATTTACCTTTTTCAACTTACTTTTTCAGTCCCAAGTAAGTGACATCTGAAAATAGGCACTTAAAATTTCACTACATATTTATTTCTTAATCTTCATAAAATTTAAAATGATGTGGTTTACATGATCTTATTCCAACTGGTTTTTTAAAATGTTTTTATTTGTTTACTATTGGGTAGAGACAGAGAAATTGAGAGGAGAGGGAGAGAAAGAGAGAAAGACACCCACAGTCCTGCTCCACCGCTTGTGAAGCTTTCCCCCTGCAGGTGGGGACCAGGGGCTTGAGCCTGCAACCTTGCACACTATAATATGTGTGCTTAACCAGGTGCACCACTGCTTGGCTCCCCAACTGATTCCTTATAGCGCTTTTTCATTTACAGAAATTGGATCCTCAGAATATAATTTATATCTAAGATAAAATCTACATATAATTTGGATGACAGCTAGCCAGAATGGTTTCAGGGAAGTTCTGCTGTGTTCCTCTCTTAGGCTTTTGATAGTCTTTCATACTAATAAGTTTGATACACTAAAGAATTTACAAGCAAAACATTATAGTTACTCACAGGGTTTGACTTCATCTCCATGAGATTGTCCAAAATACGTGTAACGGGTAGATTCTGTGGAAGAAATTAGTATTTTGCTATTATTAGAATTACAAACCAAAGGTGTTTTTCTTTTTCCTGCTATAAGCAAAACAACCTAATCATTCTGTTAAATATAGTTTCAATTGAACACATTATCTCTGTTAAATACAGTTTCAATTGAACACACTAAGTGTAAGTTTTATGTGGTGTCAAAGATGTGAATATACTTGAAATTTCCAAGAAAAAAAAATCTAATTCTAAATCAAAAAGTTTTATGTAAGCACTAAGTCAGAAGAAGAAATCCAGAAGTCAGTTTCAGCAAAAACAATAAAATATCTAGGAATAGGGGCCATGTGGTGGCACACTTAGTTGAGTGCACATGCTATAATGTGCAAGGATGTGGGTTCAAGGCCCCAGTCCCCACCTGCAGGGGGAAGGCTTCCCATGAAGCACTGCTACAGGTATCTCTCTGTCTCTCTCCCTCTCTGACCTCCCCCTCCTCTCAATTTCTGGCTGTCTCTATCCAATAAATAAAGATAATTAAAAAAAAAATTAGCAGGGCACCAATGTAAAAACCCTGTGGTGAAGGGGAGGGTGGCCACTGGGCTTCCCAGCATGGCGGGGGGTGGAGTGGGGGGTGAGGGTGAGGGGGTGGGGATGGGACACAGTCTTTTGGTGGTGGGAATGGTGTTTATATACATTCCTATTAAAGTGTAAACATATAAACCACTATTTAATATCAGAGGGGAAAAATTGATCATATGTCTAGAACTTCTTAAAACACAGACTGTCTTTTTAATACATAGGCTGAGTCTCTGAAATGTTGACTCTCTCAAAAGCCTAGACCAGGGAGAACAGAAGCAACTGGTAGCACAGCTATATATAAGATGCTGGGTATTATACCCCAAACCCTAACAAAGGGACTTTCCAAAGTTAACCCAAATCACCAAATAATATGATGATAACAATAACTATCCATTGTCTTCTTGAACCCTAAGACAACAGGAACCTCACATTTCTACTATAGAGCCTATATTTTCCCCAGTTCTGGAACCTTAGGGTGGGGCGCACTTTCCTGCATGCTTTTCTCAATTCATATCAAATAATATTGCATCCTCAGATCACAACCTACTCAACGCAATGAGTGCCACCCCAACATGGTTCACTTCACATTGTAACCAGAGACTTCAGGTGTGGAATGACAACCCTTCAGCTTCATCACTCAGGTGAGACCTTTCCTTTCATAGTATTCTCTAATTCCATTCCAGGTGGTCCACTCCCCAATAAAGTCCCCAAACCTAGATATAGTCCAGGTCCCCTAAGATAAGAGCATAGGTTCACATGTGCCCATAAACTAGGGAAAAATATATACATGAAAGCAGAAGTACACAACAGCATGCAGGGAATACCCCCAACACTTCATCTGCACTATTCCAGCCTTTAGGTCCATGATTGTTCAACAATTTGTTTGGCTTTGTATGTTAACTCTCTTTTCAGCCACCAGGTTCCGGATGCCAGCAAGATGCTGACCAGACTTCCCTGGACTGAAGACCCCACCAATGAGTCCTGGAGCTCTGCTTCCCCACAGACCCAACCTACCTAGGGAAAGAGAGAGGCAGACTGGGAGTATGGATCAACCAGTCAACGCCCATGTTCAGCGGGGAAGCAATTACAGAAGCCAGACCTCCCACCCTCTGCAACCCATGACCCTGGATCCATACTCCCAGAGAGATAGAGAATGGGAAAGCTATCAGGGGAGGGGATGGGATATGGAGATCGGGTTGTGGGAATTGTGCGGAACTGTACCCCTCTTATTCTATGGTTTTGTTAATGTCTCCTTTCTTAAATAAAAAAATTAAAAAATTAAAGAATATATCTAGGAATAAACCTAACAAAAGAAGTGAAAGACGTATACTGAAAATTATGAGTCACTATTCAAGGAAATACTAAAAGATACAAAGAAGTGGAAAGATATTCCATGTTCATGGGTTCAAAGAAATAACATAATCAAAATGAATGTTCTGCCTAGAGCCATATACAAATTAAATGTAATCCCCAACAAGGCAGCACTTTCTTCTTCTTTTTAAGAGAATAGAGCAAAAGCTACACAAGTTTATCTGAAACCAGAAAATATCTAGAACCACCAAAGCAATCTCGAGAAAAAAGAACACAAATGGAGGCAAAAATGCTCCCAGATCTCAAACTATATTATAGAGCCACTGTAATCAAAAATGCTTGGTATTAGAGTAAAAATAAATATAAGGACCAGTGGAATAGAACTGAGAGCTCAGAATTAAACTCTCATATCTATGGACATGTAATTTTTGAGAGCTTGTTTGGGGGATCACAGCTACTCATACACCCTCGACCAAAGACCAGTCCGTCTCTTTTCGGGAAGTCCGTCCTCTCTGACTGAGCACGCAGCTTTGGGAGGGATGCACATGGAGTGGTGAGGTGGAGGAAGGGGACACCCGCCTAGCCAGCCAAATCAGCCTAATCAACCCTGGAGATCAATGGGGTGACAGATGTCGCAGCCAGATCACCCTCACATCCTGGACATGTAATTTTTTGACAAGGGGGTACAAACTATTAAATGGAAAAAGGAGAGTCAACTCAACAAATAGTGTTGGGAATACTGAGCTGAGGTGTGCAGAAAAAAATAAGTGAATCATCACATTTTACCACATACAAAAGTAAACTCCAAATAGATCAAGGACGTGGATGTTTAACCAAAAGCTATAAAATACTTAAAAGAAAATAGCAGTAGGGCTATTTTCCATCTAAGTTTTATAGGCACCTTCAATGACACAAGTCCCATTGCAAAGAAGAATAAATCATCATGCAAACAAGCAAACTTCTCACAGAATATGAGATCTTTACATGCCATGTATCAGATAATGGGCTAATAACTAAAATATATAATGAGCTTACTAAACTCAGTAACAACAACAAGTGACCTCATCCAAAAGTGAAGGGAGGATATGAACAGAACATTCATTAAAAGAAGAGATCCAAAGGTCAACAGACATATGAGAAAATGCTCTAAGAACTGATTGTGAGAGAAATGCAAATAAAGATAACAACAAGATAGCATTTCACTCCTGTGAGTGTTATACATCAGAAAAGATAGTAACAAGAAATGCTGAAGAGGTTGTGTGGGCAAAGGAATCCTGCACTACTGGTGGGAATGTAACTAGGTCCAGCCACTATGGAGAGCAGTCTGGAGAACTCTCAGAAAGCTAAAAGTAGACCACCCCTATAACCTGGAAATTCCTCTCCTGCAGATATATCCTAAGGAATCAAACACACTCATTCAAAAAGATACATGTTTACCTATAGCAGCACAATTTATAATAACAAAAATCTTTTTTTTTTTTTTTTTAACTAGAGCACTGCTCAGCTCTGGCTTATGGTGGTGCAGGGGACTGAACCTGGGACTTGACAGAGCCTCAGGCATGAGAGTCTGTTTGCATAACCGTTATGGTATCTACCCCTGCCCCAATAACAAAAATCTGAAAGCAGCCCAGGTGTCAAACAGATGAATGGCTGAGAAAGTTGTGGTATATATACACATGGAATACTACTCAGCTGTTAAGAATAATGAAATCGGGAGTTGGCCGGTAGTGCAGCAGGTTAAGCGCAATTGGCGTGAAGCACAAGGACCGGCTTAAGGATCCCGGTTTGAGCCCGTGGCTCCCCACCTGCAGAGGAGTCACTTCACAAGCGGTGAAGCAGTCCTGCAGGTGTCTATCTTTCTCTCCCCCTCTGTCTTTTCCGCCTCTCTCGATTTCTCTCTGTCCTATCCAACAACGATGACAACAATAATAACCACAACAATAAAGCAACAAGAACAACAAAAAGGAATAATAAAAAAGAATAATGAAATCATCTTGGATGGAGCTTGAAGGAATCTTGTTGAGTGAGATAAGCCAGAAAGGGAAAGATAAATATGGGAATGATCTCACTCATGGGCAGAAGTTGAAAAACAATAAAATTGGACTGGGTCTGGTGTACTGTGCCAAAGTGAAGGACTGGGGTGGGGCATAGGGGGCTTTCAGGTCCTGGTACATGATGATGGATGAGGACTGAGGCTGGGGGTGAAAGTGTTTTGCAGAAAACTAAAAATTCTATACATGCAGCAATAGCTGTATTTACTGTAAACCATTAATCCCCAAAATAAAAAATAATGAAATTAAGTAACTTTCTGCCACTGTTTCATAGTGACTTCTCACCTCAGTGATTCCAACTGCTCCCAGTGAGCTCTTTCCCTCACTTCACATAGAAGAGAAAAGAGAGATATGACAGCACTGTTCTGCCACTCATAAAGCTTCCTCGCTGCATGGTATTCTGATGTGGTGTCAGGAACGCAAACCCAAACTCTCATGCATAACAAAGAGTGTGCTCTACTAGATGGATCTATCTCATGGGTCTCAAATAATGTTTGTGGAGCTGTATGACTAAAAACCCTAACAGAGTTCATTTCATCTCTAATGTAGATACTTATAAGTTAAAAAGAACTTCCGCTCTTTTGAAAAAAGGGGAAATAGATACATACACAAACATTACTAGTTTTTTTTTTCTTTTCTTTTCTGGGATAAATTCCAAATTTCAATGATATGCTATATTGTTCTTTTAGGCAAATTCACTTTGAACATGAAAATAATGATGCTGGTGTTGGCAAAGAATGGTTCTTGACATGGTTATATGTCTGGGGTAAGAAACACTTTTGTTGCATTTCGGCTAGATGATGCTTATCACTATTTTGAACATAAGAACACACAGAGTCCAGAAAATTTACTAAGTGACTATTATGCCTATTCAAAGTGCATTCCTACTGGGATTGTGTTCTCTGCCTACTTTGAACTCGTACTTCCTTTGTGAGCAGTACAGGATGTTCTGAAAGTCATGAATTTTATATCTAAAAGACCACATACACCAATGGCAACAGTTACTCTGATTATTCAAATAACTTGAGATAACATTTCTATAAGAGGTTTTACTCAGTGGCATAAAACATTTTATTTTTTACTAAATGAACTATCACCAAGGAAAATACTACTTTGAGCAGACAGAAGATATCCCTTTGTTCTTTTACAGATCAGCAAGTAAAAACCTTTAAAGATGATCTAAGCCAAATAAAATCAGATATTTCATTATTCTCTGATATTTGTGTTGGTCAAGAAAGTTTTAATATAAACACAGAAGCATTCAGGCTTATTGGATGTACATCCTGAATTCTACTATTTAGAACTAAAATCCCAACAACGCAGCAGAAATTTTAATTGCTTTGTTGCAAATAAAATTTAATTTGTTCATGTAAGTACATATGAACCGTAACTTTTTCTACAGCATAACTGAGTATACACTTAAATCTATAAAGACGCTTTATCACAAAATGGGTAGAAGAGCTAAAGAGACACTTCAAAAGATGACACACAGATGGCTTACAGGAACATGAAAATAAAGTTCTCCATGACTTGATATCAAGGAAATGTAAATCACAACTATAATGAGGTAATCTAATACCTATGAGGTTGATCTATATCAAAAAGACTGAAGACAATGATGGGTGAGGATGTGGAAAGAAGACTTCATACACTATGGGAATGCAAACTTGTCCACCTTTTATGGAAAACCAGTATATAGAACATGAAATATTTTTATGGAAAATATGCATATGCCTCTGTTCACTGCTGCTCTATTTACAAAAATACTCAAGATATGGAAACAGTTTCAAGTACCAGTAACAGACGAGTGGAGAGAGAAGTATCCAAAAAGGAATATTACTCAGTTTTAAGATGAAGTACTGCCAGCTGGAACAGTTTGGGTGGAATTGGAGAGAGTTAAGCTACACAAAAGTAAGTCAGAGGGAAGAAAGACAGATACTGTATGATTTTACTCACGAGTATATTATGAAAAAAAAAATAATAATGGGGAGCTGGGCAGTAGCGCAGCAGGTTAAGTGTACATGGCACAAAGTGCAATGACCGGTGTAAAGATCCCCAGGCTCCCCACCTGCAGAGGGGTCGCTTCACAAGTGGTGAAGCAAGTCTGCAGGTGTCTATCTTTCTCTCCTATTGTGTCTTCCCCATCTCTCTCTTTTTCTCTGTCCTGTCCAACAACAACAGCTATAACAACAATAAGAATAACAACCACAACAAGGGCAACAAAATGGGAAAAATAGCCTCCAGGAGCAGTGGATTTGTAGTGCTGGCACCGAGCCCCAGTGATAACCCTGGAGGCAAACAATAATAATGGACTAGATGAAGTAAAACCAAAACAAACCACTGGGCTCTGATTACAGAACTGAAATTATGGGGGCGGGGGTCTGAGGTGGGGTGGGGTGGTCACTAGGTGGAAGGAGATGACCAAGGGATTGCAGTAGAAAAATATTGCTCTTTAGTAATAGATGTGGCGAGTAACATACACCTAACAGTGGGAAACTACTTAAAAAATTTTTTTTAATATTTATTTTCCCGTTTGTTGCCCTTGTTTTTTATTGTCGTAGTTATTATTGTTGTTGTTACTGATGTTGTTGTTGTTAGATAGGACAGAGAGATATGGAGAGAGGAGGGAAAGACAGGGAGAGAGAAAGATAGACATGCAGACCTGCTTCACCGCTTGTGAAGCGACCCTCCTGCAGGTGGGGAGCTGGGGGCTGGAACCGGGATCCTTACACTTGTCCTTGCACTTTGTGCCACCTGCACTTAACCCACTGCGCTACTGCCCGAATCCCGGGAAAGTGTACTTCTAAAGCATATAGTGTTGCAATGCAATTATCTTAATTTAAGAATATATGTAAACTAAAGGGGACGTGGAGTTGAATTCGACATCAACATTAATATTGAATATCTAGTAATATTTCTCTCTAAATCATAGACTACTAATGCTAATAACAAAAAAAATAACAGGATTATAGGGGTCTAGCCAACATATTCAATTCTTTCAAACCCAGATTTAATAGTATCAATTCCTGGCAAATTTTATCTACACTCTTACCTGCTCTCTACTTTTCTAGAATCTCTCTCTAAAATAGCAAATCATTTCAGTCACAATTATATTTCCAGGTGCCAGGTGGTGGCACACTTGGTTGAACGCACATGTTATAATGCTCAAGGACCCAGGTTCAAGACCCCAGTCTCCACCTGCAGGGGCAAAGCTTTGTGAGTAGTGAAGCGGTGTTGCAGGTGTCTCTGCCTCTCTTCCTCTCTATCACCCTCCTCCCTCTCAATTTCTGGCTGTCTCTATTCAATAAATAAAGCTAAAAACAAAACAACAACAAAAAAAAACGGGAGTCAGGCGGTAGCACAGTGAGTTAAGCGCACATGGTGCGAAGCCCAAGGACCAATGTAGGGATCCCGGTTTGAGCTCCTGGCTCCCCACTTGCAAGAGAGTCGCTTCACAGGTGGTCTGCAGGTGTATATCTTTCTCTCCCTGTCTTCCCCTCCTCTAACCATTTCTCTCTGTCCTATGCAACAACAACATCAATAACAACAACAGTAATAACTACAACAACAATTTTAAAAAGGGCAAAAGGGAAATAAATTTAAATAAATAAAAACAATTATATTTCCAAAATAAAATCTCTGAAAAACTCATCACACATTAAATAATTGAAAGTAGTTTCTTAATATAATTCCCTATCTAGTCAGTGTTAAATTTTCTTATTGTGGGTAGGGGAGGCAGCTCAGTGATAGTGCTTGCTTTATATGTGTGAGGTCTTGGGTTCAATTCCTGACATGAGAGAGCAACAAAGATGAATGTAAGTAAAGCCCCATGAATGGAAGAGTCAGAAACAAATAAAATGAAGACTGGTCAGAGGAGGTGGCTCAGTGGGAAAGTACATGTGAAATCTTGGGCTTGATACAAGCACTGGATTAAAAACGAACAAAAGTCTTGTGTTGTATACATTTTTTTTTTCTTTTACAATTTTATGTTACAACTTATTTTAGTCACTGTTTATCACTGGGACTTGGTGCCTACAAGGCTCCACCTGGTGGCTATCTCCCCCTTTTCCTTTGTTTTGATAAAAGTGAGAAACATACCCTGCAGCACTTCTCCGTCACTATGGCGCCTCTCCCCTGCAGGTGTGGATTGGGAGTTTGAAGCTGTATCCTCACCCTGTGTAAAGTGTTCACTCTATTGGGTAACCCACCACTCAGTCCCCAAACTATAATCTTTTCCTTTAATTTTTTTTTTGCCTCCAGGATTATTGCTGGGGCTCGATGCCTGCACTATGACTCCACTGCTCCTGGAGGCCATTTCCCACCCCCCCCTTTGTTGTCCTTGTTGTTTTATCGTTGTTGTGGTTATTATTATTGTTGTTATTGATGTCACTGCTGTTGGATAGAACGAGAGAAATGGAGAGAGGAGGGTAAGACGGGGAGAAAAGGATAGACACCTGCAGACCTGCTTCATTGCTCATGAAGTGACTCCCCTGCAGGTGGGGAATTGGGGCTCGAACCAGGATCCTTATGTGGATCCTTGTGCTTTGTGCCATATGCACTTAACCCACTGTACAACCGCCCGACCCCCCCAAATTATAATCTTAACAAAAGCTTGTACACTACAGTTAGATGATAAATCTTCTGAGTCTTTTCAACATAATGAATTTTAGTGCTGGCTATTTATTCATTTGAATTATTTTAGTAAGCATCTCAAAAAAAGTGAAAGTCTTTTAAATTATGTAAAAGTGCTATTATTTGTCATAATATTCCAGAACAATTATCCTAACACAAATGTATTATAAAATGAAATATGAATATCATTTAAATGGTTTTATGTGCTACCCGATACTTGGAATACATAAAAATCTCCTATATATAACCTGTAAAACTGGATATAACAAGACAAGCTTTTTCTTCTAATATAAAACATTTATTCAGATTAAAAAAAAATAATATTTAGAGATTTAAGTGGCATAAACAACTCAAATTTTCAAGTGTGAGACAGATGGAATTCATCTCAAACAGTCTCTTCTCTGACATCTATTTCCTTTCACTTTTCCAAACCACACTCTAGTACTTTCGTGAAGAGCAATTTTGTAAAATTTACCAAGAACAATTAAAAAAAATTTCACTCTTTTAGTGGGTATGGTATATGTGAAAGCCAGTGAAAAATCAAAATCTGATTACATGTCAATAGTATCTCAATAAAATAGGCAAAAAAGTAAAAAATATAATAGTAATATAAAATACCACACATAAACACATGGTAAAGATCCTATTAAAAATGGGTGAAAATTTCGTATCTTTCCACAAGGAGATCCAAAAGGCCAAAAGATATGAAAAAAATGCCCAAAGTTACTTTTAATCAGGGAAATACAAATAAAGATCACAATAAGATACTATTTTATGGGCGGTCGGACGGTAGTGCAGTGGGTTAAGCTCACATGGCATGAAGTGCAAGGATCCTGGTTTGAGCCCCTGGCACCCCACCTGCAGGATGGTTGCTTCACGAGTGGTGAAGCAGGTCTGCAGGCATCTCTCCCCCCCCCCATCTTCTCCTCCTATCTTGATTTCTCTCTGTCCTATCAATGGAGACATCAACAACATCAATAACAACAACAATAGTAACCACAACAACAAACAACCATATCAACAAAAGGGAAAAAATAGCCTCCAGAAGCAGTGGATTTGTGGTGCAGGCAGCGAAAAAAAGGGTACTATTTTATGGCTGTATGTCCTACTTTAGAAAGAACAGTAACAAGTGTTGGCAAGGATGTGTGTGTGGGGAACCTCTACAATACTGGTTTTGGTCCAATCCTGTGTAAAACAGTTTGGAGACTTCTCAGAACTCGGAAAATGAACCTACCCTATAACATGGCAATTCCTCTCCTGGGGATGGATGTATTTATCCATCTGAAGGATCTATGTACCTTGATATAGATAGCAACACAAGTTGTAATAGCCAAACTTGGAAGCAAAAGCAGATGAGAGGTTAAGAAAGTTGCAGTATATATACACAATGGAATACTCAGCTGTTAAAAATGATGAAACTGGGGGTCGGGCGGTGGCACAGTGGGTTAAGCTCATGTGGCACAAAGCGCAAGGAACAGCCTAAGGAACCCGGTTCAAGCCCCCGGCTCCCCACCTGCAGGGGAGTCGCTTCACAGGCGGTGAAGCAGGTCCGCAGGTGTCTATCTTTCTCTCCCCCTCTGTCTTCCCCTCCTCTCTCCATTTCTCTCTGTCCTATCTAACAACAATGACATAAATAATAACTACAACAACAAAAAACAAGGGCAACAAAATAAATAATTAATTAAATTTAAAAAAAAAGAATTTAAAAAAATTGTTATGTTCATTATCTCAAATGTAATTAGGTTAGCTTCATCACCCCAAAATGTAAACTCTACTTTAAATATTTTACTTACTAAAATTCACAGAACTTTAGACTATCTAACTTATTTCTTTAAGGTATGTAAAAATACAAATGAAATGTATTATGTAATAGCTAATTATTCTAAGCAGGTTATGTTCATTTTTTTCAGTTAAAGTATTTTTTGCAAATCTTATAGTAACTAAAGGAAAATAAAAATGTCAGTAATGTTCCAATGATAATAATAAAAATCAAAGCACAAACACACAGAAAATTACACAGTTCTGAATAACGCATTATAAAATATCCTCCTAGTTTTTTTTTTTTTTTTTTTAAAGAGAGACACTCTTGATTCTCTCTCTCGCTCTCTCTCCCCACCATTAAAATTCCTTTCAGTGTGGTGAAGGCCAGGCTCAAATCTGAGCCAAGTACATGCCAAAGCATGTAAGCTATTTTGCCAGCCCATTCTCATGTTCCTATATATGTCCTGGAAGAATCCTTGACTTTATTTTATTCCAAATATTTATAACTTAAATACTTCTAAAAGTTGCTCTAGCTGAGTACTCAGTCTTCCAACACCTATGTTTAAAAGTTACCAGTGTGTACTTTAATAAGTGTACTCACTTGCTGTTTTAATACCAGGTTCTTCACTCCTTCCATCACAAACTGTGATCCTGTATTCATGACTCGTGATAAGAGGCTAGGGCCAAAAGAGACAGGTCACAGTAATTATGTTATTTTTTCATTTGTTATAGATAAAATACCTGACTGATTATATACCACATGCTGATGCTCACTATTATTTTTGTTAAAGTGATTTCAAAAATTCTGCTTCTACTGTACAATTTAAATTTAACAAGAAACTACTCTATGAAAACTAAAAGGTTCTCTAAAAAAAAACACACACACTTAGCTATAGCTTTTTTTTTTTTTTTGCAAATTAAGTTTGAAGAGAAATTCTTGCTTTTCAGAGCATCTGTGTGCTAAAATAATATTAAAGACAGTAATGGAGATAAATGCTTTAGGAATTCAAAAATACACTAACAGTGAAAATACATATGCTTGATAAATACAAAGAACAGGCCAAAAGTTACTGTTTTTTCTATTTCACAGAAGCTAGATCTAATTTTGCACTGTATACTGTCTTCTATAAATATAAAGTCTTATTCATATAAAAATGTAAAACATGAGACATGCAGTGAGTCTTAACTCCTCAACTCTGGAAAATGTTCACTGAATCAACAACTTCAATTAACCTTAGACACATATTTTCTTTTTTAAATCCTGAACTACAAAATCCACAAGAAATCAAATAAGCCCTCCATAGTCAGTAACATTTTTAAGGAAGTTTATTTTATGAAGTCCATGAGAGTAATTTGTCAAATACATTTTCTTTGTCCTTTCTTGTCCCTACTCCTCCCTGAAATGAAATGCTTTTAGTTTGTTTGAAGTTGTGTTTTAAAGATTTTTAAAAAAATATTCATTTATTCCCTTTTTTTGCCCTTATTGTTTTATTGTTGTAGTTATTAGTATCATCGTTGCTGGATAGGACAGAGAGAAATGGAGAGAGAAAGGGAAGACAGAGAGGGGGAGAGAAAGATAAGACACCTGCAGACCTGCTTCACCGCTTGTGAAGTGACTCCCCAGCAGGTAGGGAGCCGGGGGCTTGAACCGGGATCTTTATGTTGGTCCTCGTGCTTTGCGCCACGTGCGCTTAACCCTACTACTACACTACTGCCCGACTCCCTGAAATTGTTTTTATTAAAAGCAGTAGTTCAGGGTGAAGCTAAGAGGAAACTATTTTCCTGAGATCTTAATGTCCTTGTCTTAGGAATTTGAAACTAGTGTAGTATGTAACTAAATAAGTAGTGCCTTATTCAGTTCTTCTGAAAATCATTCATATTCTAATAGATTCTGTGGAATCAGAAATAATACTCTGTCCTGGGGGTTTACCTACCATTTAATAGTATACCAGGCTTGATCTTGAAGCTAGGTCCCGAGTGCCTAGCATCAAGGCCACACTAATTACTATCACTGACACAAAAATGCAATGTTTTAAGAATGAAGAAACAAAATCAATAGTTCTGCCACATAGAATATAATAACTTATATTATAAATAAAATTTTTAATCAAGGAAGCCAAAGGCACATTGACATTTAGTTTGTATCACGATGAGAACATTCTATATTCAAAATGTCAGACTTTGGGCTTTTAAGTTATGAAAATCTAATTACGGGTAATGGGTAGTGGCACACCTGGTTGAGTACATACGTTATTGTGCAAGTTATGAAAATCTAATTACGGGGAATAGGTAGTGGTGCACCTGGTTGAGTGCATACGTTATTGTGCGCAAAGACCTGGGTTCAAGCTCCTGGTCCCTACCTGCAGGGAGGAAGCTTCACAAGTGGTTAAAAAAAAAAATGGGTTGTAGGTGCCTCTTTTTCTATCAGTCTCTGTCTCTATCCAAAAATAAGTTAAAAAGTAAGTTTTAAAGAAGGGTGCATGAAAAAAAAAATCTAGTTATGGCCTGGAGTACCAGACTTAAGAGTCATTAAGAATACTTACCCCATTGGTTTAGTGCTAGTATTGCCATAGCTGGCTGGAGTTGAGGCCATCTTGGCAAAAGCCCTATGAAACAAGAATAAACAAAATTTAAATAGTAAAGCTAATGTTTGTTGGAAAACAAAGTAACCAAGTGGAAAAACAATTCCACCACTCGACCTATCCATGTTTCAACTACTCAATGTATACATGTGAGCAGAGATGCAGAGACAGACACACAAACAGAAACTGCACCATACAATCTGAATATAGACTCAAATGTTGCCTATGTTACAACTTAGCTATCATCCACCAAAACGTAATGTTTTTAATTTTTTTAATGTTTTCACATTAGTCTGTTCCTTTATCTGTTCACTCTATAAGTGTGCTTTCACTGAGAGTGAGAAGCTTTCATAGCATGTTTGCTTTTATATTCCAAATATGTAGATAAATTTAGTTTGTAGTTAGAGATGAAATGTTGATCAAACAGATTAATGGACGGCTTTGTAAACTGTTTTTTTTCACTGTACAATAAACATGGATGCTTTCCTAATAAATCTTCGACAACAATTTTTTTCCTCAAGATTTATTTATTTATTTACTTATTTATTTATGAGAGAGAACCAGCGCATCTCTGGTACATGTGATACCAAGGAATGAAATTAGATCCTCATCCTCACACCTCCAGAGCTCTGGCCCATTAGGGAAAGATAGAAACATGCTGGGGGTATGGATCCACCTGTCAATACCTATGCTCAGCAGAGAAGCAGCTACAGAAGCCAGAACTCCTACCTTCTGCTCCCCAAAATCAACTTTGTACATACTCCTAGTGGGGGAGAAGTGATAGGATGAAGATAAGAAGGTTCTGCACTCCAGCTCCATCAGAACCCAGAGAGAGAAAGAAAAGGAGAGGGACACATGGAGGTAGTAATGTTGCCATGAGTGGCTTGGAGGGGAAGAGAGGATTGAATCAGAAAAAAAGAGGGGGGCAGTTATGTATAAATGTGGACAGACAGTTGTAGAGAAGATGGCTGGCCCCTGTCTACAACCTTAGGGGAACTGCGGTGGTTTGCAGTGGGGAGACTGAAGATTCAGAACCCTGGTGGTGGGAATGGTGTGGATTCAAACCCCTGTCGACACATAATTTTGTAAAATGAAAAAAATTAATGAAAAAAGAAACTAGATCCTCATACTCTCAAGTTCAATAGTTTATCCACTGCACCATCCCTTGGGTCTCAAAAGTTTTTCTTTTCTTTCCTTCTCCTTTTATATATTTTTATTTATTACTGGATAGAGGCAGAAAGAAATTTAAGACAGCTGCGGCCTTGCTTCACTCACCACTTGCTTTCCCTATGCAGCTTAAGGACCAGGGACTTGAACTTGGGTCCACTGTAATTTATTCCTTTAACTAAGTGTGTCACCACTTGGTCCCCCAATTTTTTCTTTTAATGGGATCCCATGGCATAAACCAAAGACCATACACATGCATGGTAACACTGAGCCACTTGTCTGCTCAATTTTTTTATATTTATTTATTTTCCCTTTTGTTATCCTAGTTGTTTATTGTTGTTGTGGTTATTGTTGTTGTTGTTATTGATGTCGTAGTTGTTAGATAGGACAGAGAGAAATGGAGAGAGGAGTGGGAGACTGAGAGAGGAAGAGAAAGACACCTGCAGACCTGCTTCACCACCTGTGAAGCGACTCCATTGCAGGTGGGGAGCCGGGGGCTCAAACCAGGATCCTTATGCTGGTCCGTGCGCTTAACCAACACTGTGCTACCACCCGATTCCCTTCTGTTCAATTTTTATTCTATATTTTGAGAGGGAAAAAAAGGGAGTACACACAGGAAAACACTATTCCATCATCTACAGAATTCCCTTTGGTACTGGTCAATAGTGCTTCCAAGAAGTGCCAGGGGTTGAGTGAGCCAAGAGAGGTAAGCATAGTGAAGCATTCATTTTACCTACTGTGTCATTCTGAGGTCCCTACAACATAATGTAACGATTAATTCTTTTTTTTAATTTAATTTTTAAAATTTATTTTCCCTTTTGTTGCCCTTGTTGTTTTTCATTGTTGTTGTAGTTATTGTTATTGTAGCTGTAGTTATTGATGTCATTGTTGGATAGGACAGAGAGAAATGGAGAGAGGAGGGGAAGATAGAGAGGGGGAAAGAAAGACAGACACATGCAGACCTGCCTTTGAAGCGACTCCCCTGCAGGTGGGGAGCCGGGGGCTCCAACCAGGATCCTTACACCAGTCCTTGCACTCCGTACCCCATGCGCTTAACCCACTGCTCTACCGCCCAACTCCCGTAACGATTCGATTCTATCATGTCTTATAGAATGCATTATCAAATAATCTTGCATCAGCTGATCACAACCTAATCAACACAATGAGTGCCACCCCAGACTGTGTCCAGAGACTTCAGGTGTGGAACAACAACCCTTCAGCTTCACCACTCAGGTGAGACCTTTCCTTTCATAGCATTCTCTAACTCCATCCCAGGTGGTTCACTTTCTAACAAAGTCCCAAAACCTAGATATAGACCAAGTTCCAGGAGATAGAGCATATGTCCACACATATCCATAAACAAGGGCAAATATATACCTGAAAGCAGTAGTACACTAGAGTTTGCAGTGAGTACCCCCCAACACTTTATCTCCACTATTCCATCCTTTGGGTCCATGATTCTTCAACAATTTGTTTGGCTTTGTATGTTAACTCTCTTTTCAGCCACCAGGTTCCAGATGCCATTAGGATGCCGGCCAGGCTTCCCTGGACTGAAGACCCCACCAATGAGTCCTGGAGCTCCGCTTCCCCAGAGACCCACCCTACTAGGGAAAGAGAGAGGCAGACTGGGTCAGACCAGTCAACGCCCATGTTCAGCGGGGAAGCAATTACAGAAGCCAGACTTTCCACCTTCTGTAATCCCCAACAACCCTGGGTCCATGCTCCCAGAGGGATAGAGAATGGGAAAGCTAGTGGGGAGGCGACGGGATATAGAGATTGGGTTGTGAGAATTGTGTGGAATTCTAACCCCCCCATCCTATGATTTTGTTAATGTCTCCGTTCTTAAAGAAAAAAAAATTAAAAAAAAGAATGCATTAATTTACTCACTAAGCCTACCACTGAGCATCCAGGATGGTTTTCAAAATCTGCTCATTAGAATTTCTTCTAATATTTTATTCCATTTTTTTCTTTGGGGACAAATTCTTAAAATAGGTAAGTTGAAGCTTTATAAAAATGCACTTGGAGTCGGGCTGTAGCTCAGCTGGTTAAGTGCAAGTGGTGCAAAGCGCAAAGACCAGCTAAGGATCCTGGTTCGAGCCCCCAGCTCCCCACCTGCAGGAGAGTCGTTTCATGAGCGGTGAAGCAGGTCTGCAGCTATCTATCTTTCTCTCCCCGTCTTCTCCATCTCTCTCTATTTCTCTGTTCTATCCAACAACAACGACATCAAATAACAACAACAAAAACAACAAGGGTAACAAAAGGGAATAAATAAATATTTTTTTAAAAAGCAGTATGGGGCTGGGCAGTGGCGTACCTGGCTAAGTGTACAAGGACCCTGGTTGTAGGTCCCTACCTGTAGGGGGAAAGCTTTACAAGTGGTGAAGCAGTACTGCAGGTGTCTGTCTGTCTCTCCTTCTCCAACCCCTTTCCCTCTCTTTTCTCTGTCCTATCAAATTAAATAGTTTAAAATATGAAAAATAAATAAATAAATAAATACTGAGGAAAATAAAACTTACTTCCATTGTCTGATATATTGCAAGGGACTAAGGTTGCATCCTGCATCAGTTAAAGCTTTCTTGTACTGCTCCAAATCAGCCTAAAATAAGAATAAGGAAAAAAAATTACTTTCATGAAAAAGAACATTTTACTCTTCATTATTTGTTAAATCAGTCAGATCAAAGGCATGAGTTTAATTTGAGGGGCTCAAGCAGATTCAAATCACATCCTAAGTACCTAAGGCAAATACCACACATGATTACTCCCGACAGGCTTCCAAATCACCTATGAAGTAAATATTATGCCACGTCTCAGGAAGTTCAATAGTTTCCCCACTACTGTTGAGATAGTGTTATTATGATAAGCATTTTTCTTTTATTTGTTGTCACTGGGGATCTGCTATTCCAGATCAACTTTTTCAGATCAAAAAAGGCAGGGAAAGATCCCATAGCACGTAAGCTTTCCCCAGTGTGGGTGCGGTCTGGTTTGAACCTGGGATGCGACATGGCAAAGTGACACCCCTCAAGTCCCCCACAAACTATCATGCCAGTCCTTCAGATAAAAACTCAATAAAATATTTTGATTAAAAAATATTTCAAAATTAAAATACAAAAGGTATAATATCAATGAAAGGGAAGAACAGATTCAGATTTCCCACGTCATATTTATTTTTGAGGACCAGATTCATTAACTGAATTTATTGTAATACAATTTTTTAAAAAAAACCCTTCCCCTTCCTTCCTTCACATTTAGTCTAGTTGAATTTGTTAAGTACCTGAGCCTATCAAGATAGTGACCCCATAAAAAGAAAAAAAAAAAAAAAAGAAAGAAAATTAAGCAGCGGGAGTCAGACAGTAGCGCAGTGGGTTAAGCACATGTGGCGCAAAGCGCAAGGACCAGCATAAGGATCCCGGTTCAAGCTCCCGGCTCCCCACCTACAGGGGAGTCGCTTCACAAGCGGTGAAGCAGGTCTGCAGGTGTCTATCTTTCTCTCCCCCTCTGTCTTCCCCTTCTCTCTCCATCTCTCTCTGTCCTATCCAACAACGACATCAGTAACAACAATAATAACTACAACAATAAAACAAGGGCAACAAAAGGGAATAAAAAAAAAATTTAAAAGAAAATTAAGCAGCTCTCGCTACTCTACGTTTGGCATAAGTAGTGCATAATCAGATATCAGCAGTCTTAATTTGCTTTAAGTCTCAGTGATAAAAATAAGCTTAGAAAATATACATTTCAGGGCCAGACAATGGCGCACTCAGGTTAAACGCACATAGTGGGAAGTGTAAGAAAACATACACTTCATCCCCAAAATAATCAAATTAAGGAAACAGTGAATAAGGTTTTAAAATTATATAAATACTCCGCTTCCCCAGAGACCCACCCTACTAGGGAAAGAGAGAGGCAGACTGGGAGTATGGACCGACTAGTCAACGCCCATGTTCAGCGGGGAAGCAATTACAGAAGCCAGACCTTCCACCTTCTGCAACCCACAATGACCCTGGGTCCATACTCCCAGAGGGATAGAGAGTGGGAAAGCTATCAGGGGAGGGGGTGGGATATGGAGATTGGGTGGTGGGAATTGTGTGGAATTGTACCCCTCCTACCCTATGGTTTTGTTAATTAATCCTTTCTTAAATAATAATAAAAAATTATATAAATAGAGTAATTATTTTTTATTTTTAATTGTTACCAGGTAAAAAAACATTGGGGCTTGTTGCCTATGACACATCCATGGCTATTGGTGGCCAGTTTTTCTCTCTTTTCTCTTTCTTTTATTGGATATGATAGACAGAAATTAAGAGGGGAGGGGGAACAGAGTGGGAGAGAGAAAAAGAGAAACCTGCAGCACTCCTTCACCATTCATCAAGCTTCAATTCTGCAGGTGACTAGTGGCTTGAACGCAGGTCCGTACACCAGGTGTACCACTGTCTGGCCCTAAAATATATTCTTTTTTTTTTTTTAACAGCAGCATCACCATAATTTATGTCCTTTGACATTATTTATATATAGCTGTCTTATAAAGTAATGACACCGGTTGCTTCTGATCTCCATAATCTAAGCTTTTAGAAGAGTCAACATTTCAAAGAACAAGTCATCACTAGAAATGTATTAACAATTTTAGAACACTGTTAAAATTCAGTGTGATTATATGTTTGAAGTCTTAGATTGAATGAACATATACTCAGCCTATGGTCTGTGCATTAAAAGGTTTGAGACATTCAATCAGTTTTCTCCCTCTCATATTTAATTAAATAGTGATTTATGAGACTACAAGCTAACAGAAGTATACATAAACACCATTCCCACCACCAAAAGACTGTTTGGGGTCCTCCCCCCAGTGAGGCTGAATATCTAGTCTCACCCAGAGATTTTTACTTTGGTGCCCTACTCAATAATATAATCTTAAGGAAATTTTATACAAATATTATACTAGAATCCCCTAAGGTAAAAGTAGAACCCTATTAATGAGAGGTATTTCTAAAAGGCAAGCTATACTTTCTTACTGAAGTAAAATAAAACAAGAGATAAATTCTATTCCTAGGGTGAAATAGAATTGATGTAAAGCATATACTGAGTTTAATTTTTTTTTTTAGAAAAAATTATGAAACACCATAATTAGTGGGAGTCTTACAGTCTAACAATATGATAAAAAGAGTTGCTAACAGCAAAGGTTCATTGTAGAAAAAAAATAAAACGACTGCCTATAATACATTCAGTGATTAAAAAAAAAAACAAAAAACTTTGGAAGGGAAGATTTTTTCATTTCCAATCATTCCTAGAAATGTATTGTTATGGGGGCCAGGTAGTGGTGCACCTAGTTAAGTGCACACATTACAGTGCACAAGAACCCGGGTTTAAGCCCCTGGTCCCCACCTGGAGAGGGAAAGCTTCATGAGTAGTAAAGTAGGACTGCAGGTGTCTCTGTCTCTTTCCCTATCTTCCTCTCCCTTCCCAATTTCTCACTGTCTCTATCTAATAATAAGGAAAAATAAAAAAATAAATGTATTGTTATAGGAGCAAGTAATACCAAGTATCTGAAATTTTTATATGAATCACATAGTGATATGAATCATATGAGAAAGGACTCTGAAGTTTAACTTTATTAAACTAGGTTTTATTCAGAACTTCTGGAAATTGAGGTATTTTCCTTGAAGTGACCCTTCTCAGTATTATGGCAGAATTTAGTTTTAACACAATATGAAAGTAATACATTTGTACTTTAGGTTACAGATGAATTTCTTGAAAGGCAAATACACATGAGCAATTATATCTTAAAGAAAGAAAATTTCTGAGATCATCAGATCCTAAAAAATAATATATGAACCTTTTGAAAATAGAGCAAACTTGTTCAACTCAGTTTAGCAAAGTTCTTTTTCAGAAATAAGAGTTTTGGCCACTTGAATTCAGTTTATATTCCAGTAAAGTAAGAGTAGCCAGACATTTGATAAGTGAGTAGGTCTCTTGGTAACAATAAATGCTGCTATTAAACTCAGCAGTAATAGAATCAGCCTTACCAAATTGTTTTTCTTTTAAAGAATGAAGTAGTTATTTGGCCATAGTGATTTTCACTTCTATTTTTGAAACTAACAAGTATTCCCCCTTCCTCCCAGAAATTGAATACAGAAGACATACCTCAGACGGTGCCTGTGGTGCACTTATATAATAGATAAGGAACAGCCTCATTTTATCTTCTGGTGTTCCTGCTACATAGGGCAAGACAGACTGTTAAAAAGACTTTGTACTTCTGGTTTGTTATGAATAATACTCAACATAAGCTTGTTAAAAAAAAAATCCAAAGAATATATAAATATGAAGAGATATAGACATGGTCTTTGATTCAACTGATTTAAAACTATAGGAACTAAATTACAGGCAAAATACAGATATACAGAAGTATTTTCTATTTTCAGAAATGTCTATAGTGTTGGTATTTTCTTTTCAGATAGAAACGGAAAAAGAAACAATAAAGAGTGCCAGGTAGTATAACAAAACAAACTTCTAAAGAAGAATGCATTTCAGACAAAGGGGCTGCTGGAAGGTGGGTCACTGATAAGAGGGCAGGAACTGCATGCCTAAGATCCCTGGCGCCACAAGTGCCAGAATCATGCTCTTTTTTTTTTTAGTATCTGTCCTTCTGTAAAACTCTCTCTCATATGGTTTAAACCATCAGTTTTCTTTTTAAAAAAGGTAATGTTGGTAATTATGTGAAGACAAGTGACATAAAAATGGCACTGTCTTGGAAAAGAAGTTATATGGTCAACATAGTACTGATTTTGGTAGCATCGTCAGTTTTTTCACTGAGTAATAGGACATATTTCAGAGAACTTTTGATTGTTTTGGGGTCAGGGAGATAGTGAAATGTGCTTAGGACATAGGATTTGCATGCCCAAAGGTTGAGAGGTCCCAGGTTCAATCCCTGGCACCATTGTACGTGAAAGAAGAGCAGTGCTCTGGTCTTTCTCTGTCTCATGATAAGTACAAATTAACTCATCTTAAAAAACATTTAAAATTATTTGTTGTGAATTTCATAAAATTTTATTTACTTAGTTATCAGTGCTGTTTTACAAGACAATAGTTGTCTCAGAGGTATAAATTCACATTTTCCCCAATACATGTCAGTTCACCTAACCCACTCCCAATGTGCAACCTCCCTCCACCACAGCTCATCAGCCACTCTTCCTTTTATCTCCCTTGCTCCTTCTCTTTTTGTAACCTCAGGTCTACAGACATAGACATTAGGTATGTTTTGACCTGTTTTTTTTTCCCCCCCTCGGGTGATCAGAGAGAGAAGTTAAGTGTAATTCAGAGAGCTCTTTTTCAACCTGAACAACATAAGAGTGAGTTGATGTGCTGCCCCATCACTGTCAAATGTTTAAACATTCTCCAATATAACAATTGACAAAATCAAGAAATTCGAATTATATATTACTACCATGGAACTCTCCGATGCCATTTCAAATTTCATCAACTGTCTTTTTTATCTTATTTGTTGCTAAAGGATCAATTTTAGATCCATGCGGCATTATAATTGTTTAGTTTTCTTTTGCATACAATTCAACACTCTTTCCTCAACTTCCATGTCTTGATGTTTTGTAAGATTACAGACTAGTAATGAACTTACAGAACTCTTCTTACAGAACTCTCACAGCTAGGCTTTATCTTCTAGTTCCTTATAATTAAATTAAGGTTATGTGGCTTTGTCAGAATTAACCTAGTACTGTATTTTATATACTGAATCCTACACTATTTCAGTGTTTCATTACAAATGAGGTTCTCTGTGACAATCTGTGATACTGCCATTGTTAGACTGATTTGTTTGATGTGACACATTAACCTGGAATTTATGGTACATACCATCTGGGTCTGATATTATATCTAGAAGAGACTTATCCAGAGTAGTTTTGCTCATTATTTTTTCTTCATATTCAAAATATACATCCAGTTTTCTTGCCTGTTTCAAAATAAATATTAAGATTAGAATACACTAAGAGTCTCTCAACTTAAAAGTTTCTAAATCAAATGTTCATTTACCAATAGATTGGCTTTTGTTATATTAGCTTATAAATTCAAATTTCCTCTACCTGTTACATAACAGCAAAGACAAAAATCAGACAAATACAGTTATTATATTAGTAATTAGTACATGCATTATAAGACCCTACAAGCAAATTAAGTCATGTGGTCATGTTATGATGGCTTTTTCTAATGTGAAATCCACATTACCTTAACTCATTAGGAAATTATTTCAATGTCTTAAAAATAAAACTGCTTTGACTCATCAATTTACCCTCCTAAACACTTTCAACCTTTACATAACAGAAAAGTCAAACTTAGTTTCCCTTTCTTTTTAAAATTTTTTTTATTATCTTTATTTATTGGATAGAGATAGCCAGATTTGAAAGGGAAGAGGGAAATATAGAGAGGGAGAGAGAAAGGAAGACACCTGCAACCCTGCTTCATCACTCACAAAGCTTTCCCCTTGCAGATGGGGACCAGAGGCTCAAACCCAGGTACTTGCGCACTGTAACGTGCTAAACCAGGTGAGCCACCACCTGGCCCCTTATATGATACATTTTCTTTTTTAAAATTTGTTGCTTAAAGTTACTCAAATGAAATTAGCATGTTGGGAGCTGCCAAAGTATACACACATTTTCATTATCGAGTAAATATTGACTAAAATATACTTCAGGTAATACAGAAAACATGCTTCCTATTTTTTAAAAATATATTTATTTTCTTTTGTTGACCTTGTTGTTTTATTCTTGTAGTTACTACTGTTGTCGTAGTTGTTGGATAGGATAGAGAGAGATGTAGAGAGGAGGGGAAGACAGAGAGGGGGAGAGAAAGATAGACACCTGCAGACCTGCTTCACCGCCTGTGGGAAGCCGGGGGCTCAAACCGGGATCCTTCCGCCAGTCCTTGCGCTTTGTGCCACCTGCACTTAACTCACTACGCTACCGCCTGACTCCCAACATGCTTCCTATTAAAGGTGTTAGCAATTTAAGAAGGAGTTGACAGTATTCATGAAATAAATTAGAATACTTAGAGATTTCAACAAAGAATCTAAATATATCAAGCTAAGAATAGTTAAACAATCATAGAACAGGAACTGATGAACAATTATAGTAGAGGAATAGATGGATTTCAAATTGAGCTTCTTTCTTTTTTTTAAATATTTATTTATTCCCTTTTATTGCCCTTGTTGCTTTATTGTTGTAGTTATTGTTATTGATGTCGTCATTGTTGGATAGGTCAGAGAGAAATGGAGAGAGGAGGGGAAGACGGGGAGAGAAAGACAGACACCTGCAACCTGCTTCACCACCTGTGAAGCGACTTCCCTGCAGGTGGGGAGCCAGGGGATCGAACTGGGGTCCTTACGCTGGTCCTTGAGCTTGGCACCACGTGCGCTTAACCTGCTGTGCTACTGCCCGACTCCCAATTGAGTTCTTTCAATCAAACTCAGGACCTCATGCTTGAGAGTCCAACATTTTATCCACTGCACTACCTCCCAGGTCATAAATTGAGTTTTTGAAATGATTTGGGGATAGAGTTCATTTCAGGTAAAGATACTGAGATCTGGTTCACAGACTACTGAGTCATTTCATATATGAGACAACAGAAAATCAGTCAGAGTAAATCCCACTCCCCTGCTGTGGTGCACAAGGCCAGAGTTTTAAATAGAGCCAGTTTCAAAAAGAAAACATAAAAAGGTATACATTAAAATCTGAGTTCTCACTACAGCCCTTTTTCAACCCATCTCCACCTGCTCGTAATAGTTATCTATTTTCACCATTCTGTAGTTTTCCAATTTCTTTGCAAATATATTTAAGCAAGGTTTATGTTCCTTGCACTTTCTTATACAAGATCTGTTTCTTTCACTGAAGAATATATTCAACAACAACATGGAGAATTTATCAGTGAATTGCTGATAATAGTATAATCAATTGAGAATCTTACAGATCTTCTCTATTACAAACTCTGTGACCCTCCACATTCTGACACTCCCTTCCCTATAGAACTATTTTTAGTTAATACAAAGCCTACTTTACCAAAATAGATGAGGTAAAGATCAAGGAATGTGAAAATATGTTTAGATTTGACAAAATGCAAAGGAAACTATGCAGCAACTTTGGCAATGGAAAGGAAGAACCCACAGAAACTGAAAGATACTTACAATTAACATGAAAAAGACTGTGACACAGACAATAGTGAAAAAGGCAAAAGTAACTCCTGGGGGGAGCTGGGGTAGTGGCAGCAAGAACTATGTTAACCGAAGTATTAAGATTGGGGGGCTATGGTGCATATAGCCAGGAGTGGGAGGGGGAAGTGATCAGAGTGTTAAATGATTTTTATGCCCTCGCCATCTACCTCCAGCCAATCTTTGTTGCTCTTCCACTGTTATCTAGGTTCAGTTCCCTCTAGTCACATCAAGTAACTCACTGAATGCTCTGTAACTATTGTGTAGCCTTTCAATCTGCTATGGCTAGGGGCCAGGCTATTTTCTCTTTTGAAATGATACATTCTTCCCCTGTCACCTGCCCAGTGAATTCTACTCACTCTTCAAGGTCCAGATTCTCTGCAACTCTTCCTTCAATTTCTGTTCTCTTCCCCAATCACCTCCTTCCCTGGAAAAATTTATTACTCCCTTAAGTGTGTACTTTACATATCTCTCCATACTAACAATCACACTATACATTTTCCTTTGCTCACATGTCACTCTTCAAAGACTGGAAACTCCCTATTTTGTGTCATCAATCACTTAATCCTAATCAATCAGTAAGAACAGCCTCTGGAGGGAGCCAGAAGGTGGCACAGCCAACAGAATGCACCTATTACCAAGCACAAAGACTCCCGGGTGAAGACCGACTCTCCAGCTGGTGGGGGACTTCACGAGGAGTGAAGCAGTGCTGTCAGTGTCTCTCCCTCCTACTATCCTCAACTTCTCTGCCTGTACTAAAGAAAGGAAAGGGGGAAACAAAAAGGCCACCAGGAGTTGTGAGTTCAGTGTCCAGGCAGATGAGCCCCAGTGATAACCCTATCGATGGAGCACATGGCTCATAACTAGTATTTGATAAAATGCTGAATTTCTAAACTAATTTCTAATTTCAGACACATACCAACCAACTTTAAAAAGTCATGAAAGCAGATAAATGAACTTACAGAAGGGAAAATGTAAAGTCAGTGCTTAGAGTGATTTACTGTATAAAATCAGATATTCTAAATGCCACAGTGGAATCTAATGCCCATACCTACACAAGTTAGTGAGAACAGGGGTCATTTAGTTATATAAATAAGGCTCATTGGGTTCATCTTGCTCTTCTCACTATTTTTTTTTCTGATATCCTTAAAAAAAAACCTTTTTAGATAGATGGGGGAGGGGAGATGACACACTATAGCACTGTTCCACCACCTGGGAGATTCCTTTGATACCATCCATGGTGTTCACATGTGATACTAGGGTTCAAACTCAGAACCGTGAGGCTGGTATGGCCAAGTTCTAAGGGGTGATCTATCTCCTGGCCCCTACACTTTACCTGTTACTAAGCAATGGAATTAGGACCCAAAAGCAAGGATGTCTAATTGCTAATGGGTACTAACTTTCACTCAAGGTGATCAAAATGTTCTGAAATTTCATTGGGGTGGTAGTTGTACCACTCTGAGAACATAGTAAATGCCACTACATTTTATACTTTAAATAGCTGAAGTTTCTAAGATGTGACTATACTTCAAAAAAAAAAAAACTTAAAAAATAACTCAGCATCTCAAATTACTGATTGTGAAGGAACCCTAGGAGGGAGGAAAAAGAGAGTATCTGGGATGTTTTTAACCTGCATAAGAGAGCTAGCATTTAGCATGATGCCGACCAAACTTCCCTGGACAGATGACCCCACCAATATGTCCTGAAGCTCTGCTTCCCCAGAGGCCCACCCTACTAGGGAAAGAGAAAGACAGGCTGGGAGTATGGTTCAACCTGTCAACACCCATGTTCAGTGGGGAAGCAATTACAGAAGCCAGACCTTCCACCTTCTGCATCCCACAATGACCTTGGTTGGGTCCATACTCCCAGAGGGATAAAGAATAGGAAAGCTATCAGGGGAGGGGATGGGATACGGAGACCTGGTGGTGGGAATTGTGTGGAGTTGTACCCCTCTTATCCTATAGTTTTTCAATGTCTCCTTTTTATAAAAAAAAAAAAAAAAAAGAAAGCTAGCATTTGTTTAGCATCTATTGTGTGCAGTGAACGTTTTTTACAGATAGACCTCTCAAGTACTTTAAAGAGAGGACCTCAAGACCTTTTTTCTCAATCCAATTCTCCTTCAGGACTCTGAACATAAAACAGAGACAAGTGACCCTTGTGTCTCTATAGAGCCCCAGGGATCCAGGGAACAACATTAAAAATATACTTTGGGACATAATAGCAAAAAAGGACTTCAGCTGAAGGTGAAATGTTTCGCAGTCAACTATCATGGGGAGATGAGAAACTGTATCCATGCCAGCAACTGTAGTGTAAATCATTAACTCTCAAAAGAAAACCCCTAGATTATCTAATTTCTCAAATAATGCTGAGATAAGAATTATTAGTCCCACGGGCCAGGCGGTGGCGCACCTGCTTAAGTGCTCACATAACCATGCACAAGGACACAGGTTCAAGCCCCTGGGCCCCACCCTACAGGGGGAAAGCTTCATGAGTGGTGAAGCAGGGCTGCAGGTGTCTATCTCTTCCTCTTCATTTCTCCCACCCTTCTAACTCTGTCTTTATCCAACAATAAGTAATTTAAAAAAAAAGAGTCATTAGTCCCATTTTATTTTATTATTTTTTATATTTATTCTCTTTTGTTGTCCTTGTTGCTTTTATTGTTGTAATTATTATTGTTGTTGTTGGATAGGAAAGAGAGAAATCGAGAGAGGAGGGGAAGAAGGGGGGGGGGAGAGAAAGACAGACACCTGCAGACCCGCTTCACCACTTGTGAAGCGACTCTCCTGCAGGTGGGGAGCCGGGGGCTAGAACCGGTATCTTTATGTCTGTCCTTGCGCTTGGTGCCACGTGCGCTTAACTTGTTGTGCTACTGCCAGACTCCCATTAGTCCCATTTTAAAGATGTAGAAACAGACACAAAGAAACAAAATTTACTCAAGGTTACCAGAACAGAAGCAGTAGATAGCTGAGATTCAAATCCAAGTCAGAATCCAATGTACACCACAGATAAAGAGCAAGGAAAATTATATATTCCTCAAGAATAATTCATTGCTTCCTTTGCATAAGCTTTATGAAAGAAAGTATATTTGTCAATTAGTACATATTTGTTGTTTAGGTAATAACATAATTTATGTCTATGAGGCAAAAGTGTTATTTCTTTTTTGCCAAAGACACAGTAACTATAGGTTCCTTTTCAACTTTTTGAAATGCTAAGAGAAACCACTTCTATAATTCTCAAAAGGGTAATGAGTAACAGAAAATCATAGACAAATTAAAAATCATATAACAATATGATCAATAAAATGGATTTTGGTAGCTTCAAAAAGTATCAAGAATGAGTGAGAAGGAAATATTACAGAAAACTGAAAGACATATGGAATATAAATTATATCTAATGATTATAAACTCAGCCAGGAATTTCTCAAAAATCCCTTTAGAAGAATTAAGGGGAAAACTTGCTTTTTAAAACTTCTAGTGAAATTTCAATTATCAGTGGACAGTCAAGATCACGTTTATCACTTTTCAGTACAATGTCTTAACATTTGCTTCTAATGCAAGTACAGTCTTTTGACTAGCAACAGCCTACTGAGTTTAAAAAGAGTAAAATAGTGGAACATTTAAAAAATATTAATAAATTGTCCCATCCCTCAGAATGAGAAACTAGGCCATCTGGGGGGTATACAAGTAACAAATAACTTTGTGCTTTTTGAAAAGCCATTACCTAGGAACATCTATCTGCCAGATGAGCAATAGTGGGCACAAAAGGAATCACTCCCTTTTCATTCCTCCAACTGCAGAGTTCCTCCCTTCTTTTAAGTTTACCTTTTTCTATTCTAGCTATAGACATTACCATTCTTCGACTCCCTATGGTTCTCATTTCTCACCTCATTCTATGATTGACTCATGACAAAGTCTAAAGAAACTACTTGCCTTGCCTCTTCAGTCTCAATTCTACCTCCGTATTATTTAGTTGAGGAAAACAATGGCAAAGAAGCTTGTAGATTTTATATTTCCTACACAAAGCAGAACATGGGCTAGATTTAGTAATGGACTCTGGGGCTGGGGTGGGAGGGAATGATCAGGTTCTAGAACATGATGGCGGAGGAGGGCCTAGGCAAAGGGCTAGACTGTTATACGGAAAACTGAGAAATGTTACAAATGTATAAGCTACTGTATTTTACTGTTGACTGTAAACCATTAGTTCCCCAATAAAGAAAAAAAAAAAGTAAAAAAATTAATACTCTCTTTTACTCTCACAAATTCTAAAATTTTGCTTTGTCATGGGCATGACCCAGACTTGAATCCACCTCACTGATGGAAGCTTTGGTGTTATGGCATGTTTTTCTCCAACTCTACCTTTGTCTAGTGACAATAAAAACAATCAAAAACCAAAGACTAAAACAAACCAATAAAAACTTTTAATTCTCCATTTCTCCCAGGGAAAAGGGGAGATGACAGACCCTTCTCTGTTGCACAGTATTAGGAACAGTCAACATTATGAATTAAATAGGGGTTTGTAGGCTTGGAATCTTAACCACCTATCTTCAAAAATGTATATTCTACACTAAAATTAATGTCAAACTATACCTTTAGGACATAACCTTTGTCTAAATTGAAGACTACTTACAGCCTAGTCTTCCTAATATGTTTACTTCCTATCATCTGTCATGGCTATTTTTGGCAATTCATTTCTCTAGGGGGGTAGCTCCTTTATGATTGTGATAATCTGTGACGTGTATGTCACTGAACATAAACAAGTGACAACTCGTTCATTAGTATTGCCTTATGCCCTGCAAGACAGAATTATGCAAAATTCAACTGCTTTCTCGAATATAGCAAAACAGCATATGAATATATTCTGTTATTTATATGTGTGGTTACTAGGTTTGGCAGCATTTAAAATCATGCTGCACGAAAGTACCTGTCAAGGTGTTCTGTAACACAGGTGGCTAAAAATATTTACTATGGAGCAACTTGCTCACAGGGCAGAGCAATTTAGAAATCATGGATAAAATCTCTTTCTGCCTCACTGTGTGAACAGGTGAGAGAATGGACTGTTAAGAGGAGAGACCTGATTAATATCTTCAATTGCTATAACAGGCTATCAGTTTACTGGCTGATTATTTTATTTTCAGATATGTGCATTTTTCTTCCAACTAAGACTGCAAACTCTCCAGCACTAAGAATGTATAGTCTCAACTTTCCTGCTTCTAATTCATTAAAAGCCCAAAGAAGAAAACAGTAAAATTATCACATTATTTGAAGAATACAAATGTTTTCCACTCACTTCTTTCTTGTTACCAATGGGACAAGTGCCTGCAATATTTGCAATATTCCACCACTGCTGGAAGAGTCTCCTTTTTCTTAGATGGGGGCAGGGGACAGAGTGGGTGAGAAAGAAGAGATACCACAGCACTGGCCCACTGCTCCTAATGGTACCCTCTCACAGATGCTCTTATGTAGCGGCCAGGGGGTCAAACCCAGGTCTTCCCATCCACTCTTGATAATAAAAATTTTATATTTGGTTTAAGGAAAACCACTATAAGGCCACAAACTTAGGCCTTATTATGTTTGTCAGTTGTGAAACTGCCCTCATAATATTTTAATACTATATTCTTTTTCTTCACTGAAGAAATTCTGTTTTACAAGACTGTTGTTCCACGAGTACAAGTCCACATGTGCTAGCACACCCCATCTTCCAAAGTGCTACTGCACTGCGGTTCACCGTGCCCTTCCACCCCAGTCAAACCAGAAGCCGCAGAGGCATAGACCAAGGGTTTATGTTTTACCTTGTCTTCCCCTTTGCTTTAGCTGTTAAATTTCACATAGGAATAAGATCAGCCAGTATTATTATATTCCTAACTTGCAAAGCTGAAGCCCATGAGTGTGAGAGATATTAAAATACTGTATCATTAGATCATCAATTTTTTCCTAGATAATGTTCAATATGAACAATATATTTTGTGACATGATGCAAAGGATCACTTTATTGTGACTTTAAACACTAGAAATTCTTCTTTCTGATAAGTTCTTTCTAACTTAATTATCTCTTTTTCAACATAGTTGCCAGGAAACTCAAAGCCAAACTTAAGAATTACCATCATAGCGAAGGAACAACTACTCTCAAGTATTTTATTTCACTCTAAGCTTTAACTTTTATTGTACATACCACTTGTAAGGTCTACCTTAAAATTGTCTTCGAATAAAAAAAAAAATCAATTTATCAATCTATAAATATATCCTAAACACTGGCTCCTATTTCGAAAAACCCATTTAAATTCTGTCTGAAATTACAGTTTTAGGTCACTATTACATTTAGATTAAGAAGGAGAGAAGGAAGAGACCACAGTACCTTCCATGTGGTTCTGGATTTCAAGTCTAGACCATGTACACATACAAAGTTACCTGGTCCGCTACCTGTCTAGTCCACTGAAAAGTGCAGTTAGTAATAATGTACTGATATTGGTTTATCCATTCTAACAAATATATCACACTAATGCAGTATGTCAGGAATAGTAGAAACAGGAGGGGCTGGGTAGTGGTGCACGCAGTAGCGTGCACATTACCATGTGTGAGGACCTGGATTTGAGCTCCTAGTTCCCACCTGCAGAGGGAGGCTCTCTCCTCCATTCTCCCTTTCTATTTCTGTCTCTATCAGGAAAAAAAAAAGTGGGGGTAGGGGTGTTAGATTGTGGCACAACTGGTAAAGCAACACACACATTACCATGGACTTGGGTTTGACCCTATAGCCCCCACCTGAAGGGGGGTAAGTTTCACGAGTAGTGGAGCAGGATGCAAGTGTCTTTTTTTTTTTAATTTATCTTTATTTATTTGATAGACTGTCAGAAATCGAGAGGGAAAGGGGAGATAGAGAGGGTGAGAGACAGAGAGACACCTGCAGCACTGCTTCACCACTTGTGAAGCTTTCCCCTTGTAGGTGGGGGCTCGAACCTGGGTCCTTGTGCACTGTAACATGTGTACTCAACCAGGTGTGCCACCACCCAGCCCCCAAAAGTGTATCTTTCTGTCCCTCTCTCTCCTCATCTCTTGACCTATTTCTATCTCCATTATAAATAAATAAAAATAAACTAAAAAAATAATGCTATGTGGAAAACTGAGAAATGTTACACATGTACTGACTACTGTATTTTACTGTTGACTATCAACCATTAATCCCTCCAATAAAGAAAAAAAATATAAAAATTATTTAAAAAAAAAAAAAAGCTGCTGGGAATGATGGAGTCATTCATTGTTCAAGCCCCAGCGATAACTCTAGTAGGAATAAGGCAAAAAAGAGCAAGCAAGCACCCGAGGTTCACAGATAAATGAGGTTAAGTGGATATAGACTTTGTACTTTATACTAATTTCCCCACAAATACAAACCTAATTTAAAAATAAAGCTTAGTAATGCTTCTGTTATCTTTATCAGTAATTTATTTTTTCTAACTTCAGTATTGCTTTATAGAGGAAATGCTGATTTATAGGATTGTTGTTGTGTTCAACAACAGATTCATGTAATAGCACTCAGTAAGCGTGACTGAGGAAGTAAACTACCTTAATCAGGATTTTCTTAAATCACAGGTTCTAATTTCTGATCTAGAGTATATTCATATATACTGTGTGTTTTACACAGGCAGAATCATCATGTGTTTTATAACACAGTTGTACTTGGAGCTGTTTGGCATTTTTCTGGTTTTACAGACATGTGAACAGAGGTCAGAAAGTAAAACAAGAACAATAATCAATTTTTAACAGTGAAAACTAGATTAAAAGAATATACCGGGGAGTCAGGGTGTAGCGCAGCGAGTTAAGCGCAGGTGGTGCAAAGCACAAGGACTGGAATAAGGATCCTGGTTCAAGCCCTAGCTCCCCACCTGCAGAGGAGTCCTACTTCACAGGTGGTGAAGTAGGTCTGCGGGCGTCTATTTTTCTCTCCCCGTCTTCCCCTCCTCTCTCCATTTCTCTCTGTCCTATCCAACAACAATGCCAACAACAATAATAACTACAACAATAAAAAACAAGGGCAACAAAAGTGAATGAAAAAAAAAAAAGAATATACCAAAGGAAATTCACAGAATAGTTTCTATTAGACTATTAGAAACTGTTCTATAAACATCTTAAGAATTCATTTTTTTATTTGCATTTTTTTTATTCGTTAGTGAGTTTGTTCATTATTATTATGGGGGGGACCACACCAGAGCAGGTTTAATGCTTTATCCACTGTATTACATCACAGGGCTGCTAGAATTTGTTTCCAGTTGTCTACCTACCTACCACACTTGCTGACATGCAGCAAATACAAAAAAAAAAAAAGAAAGCTTGTATGGGTTGGCAAAATAGCTCTCTTGGATCGTATGTTGCTTTGCATTGTGTGTGAGCCCAGTTCCCACTACATTAATGGAAGCTTTAATGCTATGGTTTCTTTCACATACACTCTGCTTCTCACTAGACAAAAATTTTTTGATCCTATAATCCTCATAACATATGCATGTTTAATCGATACTATCTTATTATTTTAAGTTTTATAAATCTAATGGCTTTGTTTACATTCTGTTTTAGTAAAACAAACTTTTAAATTTTTTCTATCTTTAGATGCCCAGTCTTGAATTTTCAGTCTTGGAGGTAAACCCATTTGTTTCCTACTGTAAAATTTCAATATTTCTCTGTTGTTTTCCACTTGGTTCTATATGTTATCTCCACAGGAGAAAATGACTTCAGGTAAACAGAGCTGAACTACAACTTTTCTCATTACAGAGATGCTGTGTATGGAAGGGAAAACATCAGGACTACCTACAGGTTGCACTCTTAGGCTATTAATGCAGGGGCATGAAAATACCAAGTGCCAATATCAAGATGTGAAACAAAGAAACCAAGTACTTTCTAAAAACTAAAAACAAACAACAACAAAACAAAGGGAGAATCGTGTTAAGTGAGGTAATCTAAAAATGAGAAAGACAAATACAGAATGATCCCATTCTTAGGTAGAACTTAAGAAACTAGGACAGAAAAGGAAAACCACAGTGAAACCTGGACTGGGTGTGGTATATTACACCAAAGCAAAGGTCTTGGGGTTGAAGGGGAAGTGAAGAGTGGAGAAGGCACTGGGGATGCCTGGTGCTAGAAAAGGATCTAAGTTGGGTTGAGAATCTTTAGAGGTCACCTACCACAGGAAGATGAGAAATCGTACTGTACTGCAAACCACAATAGCCCACAGAATGATTGAAAAAATATATATATATATTTCAGCTAACTAGAAACCATGCAGGTTTAAATTCCATGTTACACAATGCCATTGCTTGTATCTGTAATGATTCTTTTCTAATGTTCTATGACTTTTATATTTTTTGCCACCAGGGTTGTAACTGGTGCTTGGTGCCAGCATGCTGAGTCCACTGCACCTGGTGGTCATTTCACTCACTCACTCATTTATATATAGAGACAACCTACAACCCTACCTCACTGTTCATGAAACTACCCGCATGTAGGAGAGGACCAGGGTCTTGATGCTAGTGCATGGTAATGTGTGCCTTATACCAGGTGTGCCACCGCCTGACCCCTCAATGACTTCTCAAATTAATACAGAAGAAAAATGATTAAGTCTCTGTTGCATAAATCCAAGATGCTATCATATCAACATCTTTGACAGGCAGCAAGTATATTCAGCTTTTTTCATAACCTTTTCAAATGTACCACAATAAATGTTTCCATTTAACAACTATGTCTATTATAGTGTGTGGTCATTCTACCAATGGAATTCAGTTAATGAAATTTATTCCAAAGAATAAATAACGACAGTGAAAAACTTAGTAAGTGAAGTTGATACAGGGTAGTCACATAATTTAAAATAAAAGAACTTTGATAGCAATGCACAGAAGATCCAATATGGCTTTTCCAAATGACGGTAAAATCAAGGAGACAATAAGTTTCAATGCTAACAGACTTATTATCTAAAAGTCCAGAATCAAGTTACATAATGATGTGGTGTTACTAATGAACATGTCAGGTAGAATTGTACTAACAGGACTGTCTGAATTTGTAGCACTGGAGTAGGTCATTTAGACTATTAACAGAGTAGTATATGGAGATGGAGATGGTATTGAGGGAATACAAAAAACAAATATCACAATGCTAATTTCTATTTAGTTAATGTGTGATCTTAAGTAGATCATGAGTTTCCCTAGGTCCTTAAGTCTCCTTATTTGTTAAAATAATTAAGTAAAATAAAAAGAAGCTAGTAATGTTGCCTTCAATAATTATAGTTCATGTTATACAACGACAACTCAATGAGATGAATATGCAACATTTCACACAATATAAAACCTTACAATAATACAAACTATTTCAGAGGAAAAGTAAAATTTACCTTTATATGTTCTAAAACAGCAGTCGCAACATTTGTATGGAGATCAATAAGTCTTTTTTTTTCAAGGAGTTCTGGCAAAGAACTGCAAATACAAAAAATCTGAAAATTAACTATTAAAATTTTAATTAAGAAAATCACACAGATTTTAATAAAGTTCACACCTCTGAATTTTATCTGAGTAAAACAATGTCAAAACAAGTTAATTAATTACATTTTTTTTTTAATTGCCACCAAGGTCACTGCTGGGGCTTGGTGCTGGCATTACAAAAAACATTGCTCCCAACAAGCCATTTTTTTTCCCTTTTCTCTTCTATTTTATGTGACAGGACAGAGAGAAATTGGGGGGGGGGATAGAAAGACAGACACCTTCAGTACCTGCATCACCACTTGTGAAGCTTCCCCCCTGCAGGTGGGGAGCAGGGGATTGAACTCAGGTCTTTGCACAGGATGTGTGTGCTCAAGTGGCTGTGCGACAGCCAGGATTCCCTATTAATTACACGTGATATCTAGGCTTGATACTATTGGTAGTTGCTACTTTAATAAAGGTCAAATATTTCTTGTTTAAAAGTAATCTGCCTCCCAAATATACTTCTAATATTGTGTGTAAGTTTTAAGTTTGAACTGTGGAAGTTTTAACATAAAACCAGAATAATGGAAATATAATTTACCTATTTCTAACATGTTTCTTCTCTCCTTGATGGCATTTAAAGTATCAGAAACTGCCTCACCTTTATAATAAAAAATAGTTGTAATGATTAAATAGCTCACATACTTATGTTATCAAAACTAACTTTTTTTTTTGCCCCCAGGGTTACTGCTGGGGCTCACTACAAATCCACTGCTCCTAGGGGCCATTTTTTCTCTTTTTATTGGATAGGACAGAGAGAAATTGAGAGAGGAGGGGAAGATACAGAGGCAGAAAGACAGACACCTGTATACTTGCTTCACAGTTTGTGAAGTGACCCTACGCAGGTAGGGAGCCAGGGCTTGAACTGGGATCCTTGTGCAGGTCCTTGTGCTTTGAACTATGTGCACTTAAACCAGTGTGCCACCGGCCCAAAACTAACTTTTTAGTAAATATTTTCCCTATTCCACAGCCGTAACTAGGGAAGAAGCAGATGATCTGCTATATGAAAGAAAGCTAAAATTAGCACATACACATTAAAAACATAATTTAGTTCTTTAAACTAAAGGTATATGTTAATTAATAAAAATATTAACTGATTTTTTAACTACCCAAAGTTCTAACAGAAGTTTTTAAAGAGACTATACTGTTTACTTACCTAACAGCTGATGTTAGCTTAGCAGTATTGTCAGAAAGCATACTTATAGCTCCTTCATCTTCCCCTTCTAGTCCCTAGGGAGGGGGGAAAAAGATTCCAATCACTACTCAAAAATCCTAGGCCCAAGCATAAAAAAACAGTATCTTCCTAAGATCACTGAAAATCTGGAAGATCTGAATCATTCAGAATAATAATTCTCCTCTAAGGAGTAAGTATAACCTTTATGACAGTTACAGAAAAGTCCAAGTCACCACCAGTTTAATAAATGGTTGAGTAACTAAAAGAAGCATGACCTAGTTGGACCAATTTACATTACCACCAGCAGTGTGAGCAGGTTCCTTTATCCCTGCCACCCCTGTGGAGAGCAATCTGGAGAACTCTCAGAAGGTTAGAAATGGACCAACCCTATGACCCTGCATTTCCTCTCCTGGAAACCAACCACGCTCATCTAAGCAGATCTGTGTATACTTTTATTTGTAGCAGCACAATTTGTAATAGGCCAAAGTTGGAAGCAACCTAGCTGCCTAACAACAGATGAGTGGCTAAGAAAGTTGTGGTAGGGGGGCTGGGCAGTGGCATACCTGGTTGAGTACACATTATCATGCACACAAGGATCCAGGTTCAAGCCTCTGGTCCCTACCTGCAGGGGTGAGGCTTCACGAGTGGTGAAGCAGGGTCGCAGCTATCTCTCTTTTTCTCTCCCCCTTCTCTCAATTTCTCTTTATCTCTATCCAATAAAATAATAATAAAAAGACTTATTTATAAAAAAAAAAGTTTGGTAGATGATGATGGACCTAATTTGGGAGTGAGAGTAGTTTGCAAACATCTATCGTGGTGAGAAGAGAAACTGTTCCCATGTGCCAACGACTGTACTGTAAACCATTAACTTCCCAACTGAAAAAAAAAGAACACAGTAAATAGAGCTGAAACCATGAGTTAGACCAAAGTGAAGTAGACTGAACATTTCACCTTGAAAATGAAGCCACATATATAATTTTTCAAATGTAATTTTTAATATTATTTGTTGGGCTTACGATAGCTTACTGGAAAGGGAGTGTGCCTTTGCCATGTACATGGCACAGGTATGAGCCTTGGTACCACACACATTGGTGGGAACACAGTACACCCCCACACACTCTTACTTTGCCTTCAGGGTTATTGCTAGGGCTCAGTGACCACACTACAAATTCACTGCTCCTATGGCCATTTTTTGGATAGGACAGAAAGAAATTGAGAGAGAAGGGGAAGATAGAGAGGGAGAGAAAGACACTTGCAGACCTGTTTCACCCTGCAGGTGGGGAGCTGGGGCGTCAAACCAGGATCTTATGTGGGTCCTTGAGCTTTGTATTATGTGCACTTAACCACTGGTGTGTCACTGCCTTCTTCCCTCACCCTCCTTGTATGAAAACATTGGTCTGGGAGTAGTGAAATTTCACTTGTATGACAAGTTCAAGGGAGAGGAAAAAAAAAAAAAGACATATGGCGCAGCAGCTTTGCTACTAAACCAATAGTCTTGCTTTTTGTTTTTCTCTCCAGGGCTATTGCCGGGGCTCGGTGCCTGCACCACGAATCCACTGCTCCTGGTGGCCATTTTTTCCCTTTTGTTACCCTGGTTGTTTTACCATTGTTGTGGTATTATTATTGTTATTTATGTCGTTGTTGTTGGATAGGACAGAGAGAAATGGAGAGAGGAGGGGAAGACAGAGAGGGGAACCCAGGACTCAATCCGGGATCCTTGCATGGACCTACAGACCTGCTTCACCGCTTGTGAAGCAACTCCCCTGCAGGTGGGGAGCCGGGCACTCGAACCGGGATCCTTATGCTGGTCCTTGCACTTTGTGCCATGTGTGCTTAACCCACTGCGCTACCGCCTGACCATCTAGTCTTGCATTTTTATGAGGAAAAGATCTAGCATCTTTCACACTCTCCAGATGTGCTTCTGCTTCCCCATAGTTCTAAGAAAGCAAACCTAGTCTTACCATAATGCTTTTAAGTCGTTTGACTTCATCTTCCTGTGCTCTGTAAGATTCTAGTTCTTGCTGAACAGATTCTGCAACTTCTGGGAATGGGCTGAAACAGCATTGCATAAGATGAACTTAGTATGACAGTAAAATTAGATTTATGTGTGTGTGTGATTCTGAAATATACACAATGAAGAATCTTTACTCTTAGTTGCACTTACCTGGACTTGTACATATCTTATATATAACAGGCAGAAAACAGAAGTACAACTATAATCTTTGTGACATCTATTTGGCATATATACTATTCAAATACATAAAATACCCACACAGGTAAACAAATTAAAATTTTATTTTTATTCAAATTAAAATACAAAGGTGGAAGGGATGTAAAAGAAAGGAAGCCACTATCATCTGACTACTACTACTCAACGGACAGAGTCCAAGGGTCCATGCAACTACAAAGATGGTATTTTAAAAATATTTCAGGAGGATCTGAAAGACAGTCCACCATATCAGAGCAAACGATTTATGTGCTCAAGACCCCAGAGTTCCTTTGTGCAATTCAGGCACAATCAGAAGCAAGAGCAGTGCTCTGGCCTCTCTTTCATAAAAATAAGTCTCTAAAAAAAATGAGAATTAAGAGAGACATGCAAGTTAAAAATTATAAATCTCTAAATATTAGAGAGTACTACTAGTGAAAACAGAATGTAGACTAGGCCACAGTTTTAACCATAGACCTTCTTTCAGGCAAATCTAACATGTGCACTCAACTAGCTGTGCCACCACCTGGCCCCAAGGCAAATGTAATCTAATGGTCACTTACACAGACTTCAGACACAAGTGACCTGTGCCAGTGAGTAGCTCAGGTGGACAAAAGGCCAAACAGCAGTAATCTTGAATAATTCTAGACGAATTTATGTTGACCATGAAATGGTCCTTAATTTATAGTACTTTGGTGATATGAATGAGAAGCTTTTATTCTTTTTAGAATGGCCATGCTGGGCTGAGGTAGTAGCTCACTCAGTAGAGAACACACATGACCATATACAAGGCCCTGAGTTTAAGTCCCTGGTCCCCATCTGCAGAGAGGAAGCTTCAAGTTTTAAGAGCAGCAGAACAATGCTGTCTTTCCGTCTCTCATTTCTATTTAAAAAAAGGGGGGGGGGGGAGACGGCCTCCAAGAAGAGTGGATCTTTGCAGACACTAAGATTCAGCAATAACCCTGGTGGCAAACAGAACAAAACATAAAACCAAAAACCAAAACAAAAGAAAAAGGTCATATCTAATCAGTGATAAAAGCGTAATTTTTCCCCCTTTCTCATCCCAGACATTTGCTAACATACTATTAATGATCACTACATTTCTTCCAACAGAATTTAGAGAAATGACAGAAGTTTCTGAAAGGATTTTGAGGGATACTGTCTACTTTTACATATCAGCAAACAGAAATGCCAATTCTCAACAGTCTATGTAGGCAACAATAGCATTAAAAGGTTTTAGCACTAACCACCAGAAGACTTTATTTCAGCTGGTTACGATGTAAACTGCTTTAAAGGCAAGTTCTGATTTTTCTCAGGACTCTAGTATCATACATAAAATGTGTTAGTTGAAAGAGATGATCCTTTTGTTAGGGTTTGCTGTATAGTACCCAGTATCTTGTATGTAGCTGTGCCATTGGTTGCTTCTGATCTACTAGGCTAGGCTTTTGAGAGAGTCCGCATATCAAATACACAGCCTATATATTAAAAAGACTCAGTCTGTGTTTTAAAAACTTCGAGACATAAAATTAATTCCCCCCTCTCATATTAACTAATGATTTATATGATTACACTTTACTAGGAGTGTACATAAACACCATTCTCACCACCAAAAGACTGTGTCCCATTCCACCCACCCACCCACCCCCACCCCCACCCCCCACCGGCCCAGGAAGCCACATGTCTACCCCTCACCACAGGGTTTTTACTTTGGTGCTCTACTTTCAATTTAGTCAGATCCTGCTTTTAGTTTCTCTTTCAGATCTTCTTTCTCAACTTCTGTTGATGAGTGGGATCATCCCATACTCATCTTTATCTTTCTGACTTAGCTCACTTAACATAACAGTCCTGGAACCTTAGGATAGGGCCCACTTTCCTGAATGCCTCTCCCAATCCATATCAAATAATATCGCATCTGCCGATCGCAACCTAATCAACACAATGATTGCCACCTCAACATGCTTCAGCTCAGACTGTGTCCAGAGAATTCATGTGTGGAATGACAACCCTTCAGCTTCATTACTCGGGTGAGACCTTTCCTTTCATAGTATTCTCTAATTCCATCCCAGGTGGTTCACTTTCTAACAAAGTCCCAAAACCTAGATATAGACCAGGTTCTGTGAGAGAGAGCATATGTTCACACTTATCCATAAACAAGTGCAAAATATATACCTGAAAGCAGAAGTACACTAGAGTTTGCAGTGAGTACCCCCCTAACACTTCATCTCCACTATTCCAACCTTTGGGTCCATGATTGCTCAACAATTTGGCTTTGTATGTTAACCCTCTTTTCAGCCACCAGGTTCCAGATGCCATCAGGATGCCGGCCAGGCTTCCCTGGACTGAAGACCCCACCAACCAATGTGCCCTGGAGCTCCGCTTCCCCAGAGACCCACCCTACTAGGGAGTATGGACCGACCAGTCAACGTCCATGTTCAGTGGGGAAGCAATTACAGAAGCCAGACCTTCCACCTTCTGCAACCCACAATGACCCTGGGTCCATGCTCCCAGAGGGACAGAGAATGGGAAAGCTATCAGGGGAGGGGATGGGATATGGAGATTGGGTGGTGGGAATTGTGTGGAGTTGTACCCCTCCTACCCTATGGTTTTGTTAATTTATCCTTTCTTAAATAAAAAATAAATAAATAAAATAAAATAGAAAGAGATGATCCTTAAAAATCTCTACTATCTTAAGGTCACAGGGCTAATATTTGATTATTTATTATATGCTAAACACTACACTATAAAATTTGTGCTTTTTCTCTCATCTGACAACAGTCTTGAACACATGATTACTATTTAAGACAAATGACTTTGGGATCTTCTAGAGTAGGTAGCATTGCTCAGTTCTGGCTAATGGTGGTGCTGGGGAGTGAACCTAAGGACCTCAGTGTCTCAGCCAAGAAAGTCATTTGCATAACCATTATGTTATCTTCCCAAGCATGGAGTTGGGTTCTACCTATCCCTACTGGCTTTACCAGTGAAAGTGGGGGTGACTTTGGGTAAGCTAGTGCTTTACATTAACTCCATTTTTACAAATGTGAAAGAGGTCAATAGAATAAATCAATCCACCATGTTAAAAAAAAAAGTTTTTTTAATAAAGACAAGAGAAGTTTCAGAAAGAGAGTGAAAGAGACCATAGTAGTACTGAAGCTTTATTCAACATGTTTGGGGGCTAGGTTCAAACCTGGTTTGTACACATGGCAAAGCAGTACACTATCCAAGTGAATTATTTCAGCAGTCCTCAAGTATGTTTGTTTATTTAAGAGGGTATGTAAAGAGAAACTGAGTATCATTTTGGCACATACAATACCAGAGACTGAACTCAGAACCCCATGCTTGAGAGTCCAATCCTTTATCCATTGCATGTTATCCATTGTGCCACCACAATGCCACAATCCCACATTTCAATGATGAGGTTACTAAATCTTAGAGAGATTTAAAATGATTTATTTAACTTTGCTACTTTACAGTGGCTTTGTAATATGTTACTAAGGCTGAGAGCTATTTAGGACTATTTTTATTATACTTATGAAGGATTAATGCTATTACTATTTAATTCACCTCTCAGATTGTTCCCAGCTAGAAGGTATAAATAAAAGATTCAACATTTCTGTATTTTAGCCATGGAGATATCTCAGGGGTAAAGCATAGGACTTACATGTCTGTGGCCCTAGATTTAATCCCTGACACTCTAAATGATGGTCTGGTCATTCTCATAAAAGTAAAATCAAAACTTCCATATTTCAATCGAGCATTTTCCTTACCTCCCTTTATGTTTCTGCCAAAACTTATCAACTGGAGTCAAATCGTAAGATTTCTTGTTTTTTCTCTTTGGCCTTGCACCAGCTGGAATATTTTCCACTCCTACTGATTCTTCCAAATTAACTCTGTTTAAGTGGAAATCCTAAGAAAAAATAATACAGTTTTTTATTTTGTTTTGTGTTTTTTGGGCAATACAGATTTTAATAAGTTTTCTGAATGTAAGAATTGTCATATTTCCTACAAGGAAGATAATCAACATATATTCTTGTCACCTTCTCCTTTCTTTCTCTCTTTCCCTCCCTCCCTCCCTTCTTTTCTCTCTTCCTTCCCTTCCCCCTTCCCTTCCCTTCTTCCCCTCCCCTCCCCTCCCCTCCCCTCCCCTCCCCTCCCCTCCCCTCCCCTCCCCTCCCCTCCCCTCCCCTTCCTTCCCCAGAGCACTACTCAGCTCTTGCTTATGTTGGTGCAGGGGACGGAATCTAGGACTATGGAGTCTCAGGCTGAGAGTCTATTTGCATAACCATTATGCTATCTACCCTTGCCCCTCACCTTTCTAATATTTTCAAGGACAAAGTACAGATCTGAAATTCCAATGCTAAATTTCAATTTATTTTTTATTTTCTAATTTGTTGGATAAAGACAGAGAAATTGAGAGGGAAAGGGAACTAGTGAAAGAGACAGTTTCCTGCAGCCTTACTTCACCACTCATGAAGCACTGCCTCCTGCAGGTAGGGGCCAGGGTTTGAACCCAGGTCCTTGTGCACTGTAAAGTATGTGTTTAACCAGGTGTCCAACCACCTGGTCCCTCAATGTTTTGTCATCACAGATGTACTTTAAATTATGTATTTTAGAGCAGTAGTTGTATATTACTGAAACTTCAAATAGAGAGCTGGGCAGTAGTGCAGCAGGTTAAGTGTGCACGTGGCGCAAAGTGCAAGGACCAGCCTAAGGATCCCGGTTTGAGCCTCCGGCCCCCCAACTGTAGGGGAGTCACTTCACAGGTGGTGAAGCAGGTCTGCAGGTGTCTTTCTCTCTCTCTGTCTGTCTTCCCTTCCTCTCTCCATTTCTCTCTGTCCTGTCCAACGACTACAACAATTAAAAAAAAAAAAAGGGCAACAAAAGGGAAAAATAAATTTTTTAAAAAAGAAACTTCAAATATAAATATGAAGGTTCTTGAATATTCTAAAAACCAATCTTTGTACATGACAACATATTAATCTTAAAGTATAAATATTTCAGACCTTTCACTGTATTTGTGTATGTATATCCATCTCATAGGTATCCAGTATCAATATCTATTGAAAAATGTAGAAAGGGCATAGACAGAATCTTTACCAAAGAAGAGAACCACTGGGTCAACGGACATATGCTTAAAGATCATGATTATCAGAGAAATGCAAATAAAGACAGCAATGAGATACTCTTTATACCTGTGTAAACATCATAGATGAGAAAGGACAAAAATAGGGATATGGGGAAAAATAAACCCTTCTATTTGCCAGTGGGAATATAAATTGGTCCACTCCCTATAGAAAAGTCTGAAGACATCTCAGGATACTAGAAATGGACCTACCTTATAACCTAATAATTTCTCTCCAGGTGATTCATCCAAAGTAACCCAAAGAACCTATCCAAAGAGATCTGCATACACCTGAATCTATAGCTGCACAATCTGTAAGAGCCCCATGGAGAATTAGCAAGACTAATAACAAAGAACATGTTATATTTCCACCATGCTGACAATGTTATATTTCAATGTGTTAGTGTTGTGCCTTCCCTATAAACTCCTCATATTATCACAGTAAACAACTATCAGGAACCTAAATACCTCACATTTCCCCCATTTTTTTTTAAAATCTAGTGCTAGAGAATAAACCTTCGGTCTCACACATGAATAATAACTCTACATTGCTTCCCAGTTCAATTTTTATTCTATTATTTCAGAGGGGGTGGAGACACACACACACATAGACACACACACACACACACACACAGAGAGAGAGAGAGAGATGCCAAAAGCACCTGCAGAATTCCTTTGGTGCTGTCCACAATATTCTCATATGATGTTGAAATGCAATCCAAGGCCTGCACTTTACTTGCCGAGCCTTTTCCAAACCTCTGTTCCCATACCTTCACTTCACTTTGCACGAGAAACCATCCGTATCAGAAGAATTAGTAAATATAGCACAACTGTGATGAACTACACAGAGCAATAAAAATATATAAATAGTAACGTCTGAGAAAAATGGAGACAGAGAGAGAGATGAAAAAGGGAGAGAGAGGGAGTTGGGCGGCAGCGCAGTGGGTGCAGGTGGCACAAAGTGCAACGACTGGCATAAGGATCCCGGTTCGAGCTCCCAGCTCCCATCTGCAGGGGAGTTGCTTCACAAGTGGTGAAGCAGGTCTGCAGGTGTCTATCTTTCTCCCCCCCCAAAACTGTCTTTCCCTCCTCTCTCCATTTCTCTCTGTCCTATCCAACAACAATGACGACATCAATAACAACAACAATAATAACTACAACGATAAAACAACAAGGGCAACAAAAGGGAAAAATATTTAAAAAAAAAAAAAGATCTTTTAAAAAAAGGGAGAGAGGGAGAGAAACTTGTGAAGCATTTCACTACTGCCCTCTGCAGGTGGGAGTTGGGGGCTTGAACCCAGGTTGTCCTGCTTATAATAAAGTGTGTTTTCTATCAAGTGCACAACTGCCCAACCCCAGAAGTCTTGCTTTTAAAAATACATAATCTTGATCTTGAAGCATTATACTGTGAAGTATACTTAGGTGTCTACTATACTGCAATCACTTGTCTTTAGGAAAGCGAATGCTTCTAATATGCTTTCCTAATCTTTTAGAAGTATGTATTAATTCAGAAACCATGTTCCTTTTTTCTTGAATGGTAAAATAAACTTATTAAATTTCTAGTGTATAGGACTGGGAGAGAGCGAGCATAATGGTTATGCAAAAGACCTTCATCCCTGAGACTCTGAGGTCCCAGATTCAGTCCCCAGTACCACCAAAACCAGAGCTAAGTAGTACTCTGGATGTGTGCTCTCTTTCTCTCTCTGACTAGAAAATAATATATATATATATATATATATATATATATATATATATATATATTGAAGTTTCTAGTGTAAATTAATACAAATTCTGATTTGGTGTTTCACTTAGTGAGAGTCAGTAGCAGAATGTCAAAGGCATAAAATAGAAGATTTGGAAAAAAAAAAAAAAGAAAAAGAAAACCAAAGACAAGAAGCTGAAATAAAATAATGTATATCCTTTGCCTGTGCAGTGTAGATGAATAATCAAATCCAGCTTCTCCATAATTAAGGTTTAAAAGAAAATAAAAATGAAATCCTGACACTGTAGTTCTGCTTTATATCCTGGCAAGAGAAAAGCACTGCAATATTTTTTACTAAAGCTACATTTAGTGTATTAGAGCATGGTGGATATCCTCCTAGCATACAAAGAAGCTACATTAATTTCAGTTGTTCCAAAGTTCTGAATATAAATATTACTGATGTCCCAGATTTTCAGAAAGTTATTTAATAAACAAGTTGAAATTTCAAGTTAATAGTTCCTTTCTAGATCTTTTACCCCATCTTGTGGCGCTTAAGAGTATAGTTAATAGGGACCAGGCGGTGGCACACCTGGTTAAGCACACACACCACAGTGCTCAAGGACCCAGGTTCAAGTCCCTGGTCCCCACCTGCAGTGGAGAAAGCTTCATGAGTGGTGAAGCAGGGCAGCAGGTGTCTCTCTGTCTCTCTCCATCTCTACCTCCCCCTCCCCTCAATTTCTCTCTGTCTCTATCTAATAATAAAAATAAAAAAAAGAGTATAGTTAATAGTGGTCCAGGAGGTGGTGTGGTGATAAAGCTTTGGACTCTCAAGCATGAGGTCCTGAGTTCGATCCCTGGCAGCACATGTGCCAGAGTGATGTCTGGTTCTTTCTCTCTCCTCCTATCTGCCTCATAAAAAAATAAATAAATAAAATCTTTTTTAAAAAGTATAGTTAATAACAATTTTTAAAGTTTGAAAGAAATTTAAAGAGCTACAGTTTCAACAATAAAAAAATGGAAGAACTTGGAGGTTGCACAATTTCCAGAGCTCAATATGAATACATATTGATGCCAGGTTAGATCACTGTGGTAAACAATTAATTGCATTTATATATATTCTTCAAGTTTGTGAGCAACTCCTATTCCACCAGGACCTGAAGTGTTAGTCACCAGGAATCTTGTTTTTATACCATCAATGAAAGGGAAGTGAATCTGGAAAACACCAGAGGAAACCAGGCATAGCTTCTCTCATCTGAGAGAGAAGTGGAGAAAAAAAGAAAGACACTTGGAAGTAGTGACAGGTGTAGGGATGAACTAGAAAGGAAGTGATGGCAGAACCATTGAAAAAATGGGTGTGGGAATATATATATACATATAGTTATAGAATCAGCCTGTATTGTGACCTTGGGAGAATTACTGTAGTTTCCATTGGAGGGGATGGGACACATAACTCTGGTGGTGGGAACTATGGACTTATACCCCTATTACCTTGTAATTTTGTAAATATCAAATAAAATAATAATAAAAGGAAAGATGTTTGAGAAATAAAAAATAAATAAAATGGCATGATTACAATGTATGATATAAACTTTAGCTTTTCCACATCTATAAACTGCAATTATACCATTGAACAGGATTAAGTCACTGTAAGTCATGCAGTTTATTACAGTTAACCTCCCCAGAGGGACATCTTCAGAAGGCCTCAATATTCTAATAGTAATGCTGAGAAAACAATTGCTTAAATGGCAATATGGACTATGTGAACCTAGTCTAAAAATATTAACCAGAAATGTATACTGTTCTAATGTATACTGTAATTGTAAAAAAATAAAAATAACAGGAGTCAGGCGGTAGCACAGTGGGTTAAGCACAGGTGGTGCAAAGTGCAAGGACCGGCGTAAGGATCCCAGTTCAAGCCCCTGGTTCCCCACCTGCAGGGGAGCTGCTTCACAAGTGGTGAAGTAGGATCACCAATATTTTATTCTGTGAAATGAAATGATTATTAGATAAAAGCATACAGTGGTCCAGGAGGTGGCGCAGTGAATATAGTACTGGATTTTCAAGCATGAGGTCCTGAGTTCAATCCCTGGCAGCACATGTAACAGAGTGATGTCTGATTCTCTGTCTCCCTCTCCATCTTTCTCATGAATAAATAAAAAGTATTTTTAAAAAAAGCATACAAAAAACTTCATGCCAAATCCCTGGCAGCACATGTACCAGAGTGATGTCTGATTCTTTGTCTCCCTCTCCTCTATCTTTCTCATGAATAAATAAAAAACTATTTTTAAAAAAGCATACAAAAAACTTCACGCCAAAGGGAGTCAGGTGGTAGCACAGCGGGTTGAGCGCAGGTGGTGTAAAGCGCAAGGACCGGCATAAGGTCGCTTAACCCACTGTGCTACCACCCAACTCCCAAGATTTTATTTTTAAATACATCTTATTTATTTACTCATTTACTGGATAGAGACAGAGAAGCTGACAGGCAAGAGGAGGGGGGAGGGCGGGAGAGTGAGTGAGACAGAGACAGACAGAGAGAGAGAGAGAGAGAGAGAGAGAGAGAGAGAGATCTAGTACTGTTTCATTACTTATGAAGCTTCCCACTGCAGGTGGGGACTCAGGGGCTTGAACCCAGGGCCTCAACTGAGTGCATCACCACCTCCCACCTCCCACCTAAGTGTATTTTAATTTCAAAGATTAGAAAATAAAAGCTAGCACAGAGCTAGAAAGATGGCTCAACCCGTTCATGCACTTGTTTATATGCTTGAGGACCCAGAGCCAAAGGCTCGATTTCCAGCATCATTTTCTTTTTTTTTTTTTTTAATATTTATTTTATTTATTTCCTTTTGTTGCCCTTGTTGTTTTATTGTTGTAGTTATTATTGTTGTTGTTGTTGGATAGGACAGAGAGAAATGGAGAGAGGAGGGGAAGACAGAGGGGGAGAGAAAGATAGACACCTGCAGACCTGCTTCACTGCCTGCAAAGCGACTCCCCTGCAGGTGGGGAGCCGGGGGCTCGAACCGGGATCCTTATGCCGGTCCTTGTGCTTTGCGCGACCTGCGCTTAACCCGTTGCGCTACAGCCCGACTCCCTCCAGCATCATTTTCTTTTTCTTTTGCCTCCAGGGTTTTGCCTGCACTATGAATCCACTGCTCCTGGAGACTATTTTTTCCCTTTTGTTGCCCTTGTTGTTTATCATTGTTCCTATTGTTGCCACTGCTATTGTTGTTGGGTAAGACAGAGAAATGGAGAGAGATGGGGAAGACGGGAAAGAAAGACAGACACCTGCAGACACCTGCTTAATCCCCTGCTATGCCCGACCCCTCCAGCACCATCTCATGTCAGAGACGAGTAGTGCTCTAGTTTACCCACGCCCCATCAATTATGAAATGAAGAAGTCTCTATGACAGTGCTGTTTCCTCCTCCTCCTCTTTCCGTCTACGTCCAGGGTTCTCACTGGGGCTCAGTGCTTGTACTATAAATCTACTGTTCCTGGCAGCCATTTTCCTTTCTTTTCATTTTTCTTTTCTTTCTTTTCCATTTTATTTGATAGGACAGAGAGAAACTGAAATGGGAGGGGGAGACAGAGAGGGAGAGCAAAAGATAAGACACCTGCAGACCTGCTTCACCGCTTGTGAAGCGTCCCCTCTGCAGCTGGGGAGGGGAGAGCTCAAACCCAGATTATTATACAGGTCCTTGTGCACAGTGCTATGTGCGCTCAACTGGGTGTACCTCTGCCCGGCACCTGTTTTCTCTACTTGCAACACGTCTCAAAGCACTGGACATGGGATCGGAATTGGTGTCATCCTTGCTACTCCCAGATTGTTTAATTTGCCTACTAGTAAAACAACTCCAACTTTAAAATGTCCATTATCAGTATAATAATAGTTCCCAATTATAAGTCATTCTGTCTCACCCTCTTAGTGAATTTGGCAATGTGTGAAAATAATTTTGTTGTTACAAATGAGAAGGATGCTGTTGAACATGCTACAATGTACAAGATAGCCGCAGACAACAATAACTTAATCTGGTTTAAAAAGTTAATAGTGTAAAGGTTAAGAAATCCCTGTTATTGGGGTGAGTGAGTGAGTGAGTGTAGTCTCAAGTTAAGCCCTTGTGATACATTTGAGGTGTTTTGCCAAAAAAAAGAAAAAATCCATTATTAATGTTTTTTTACACACCTGGAGAATACAATTACTCCTGCGTCAGCAAGTTTTCTCTTTTGATCATTCCCACTAACATATGTACTTAACTCCATAATTTCTGTCATTTAAAACTCTCCTCTGACTTCAGGTCCCCTTCCAACTATTATTCCTTTCCTCAGACCAGCTACAGAGCAACCCTTTTGGAGTTTACATAAATTCACTCTTCTATGCTTCTTCCCATCTCTCCCAAATCTACTTTCAGTCTTTTGCTCCTCCACTACGGGTGGTGCTCTTAGCAAAGTTGTAAACTTGTAACTGACATGCAATGCTAAGCAGCTAAAACTGACTCCTCATAAAATAGTTTGAGTTCTGTTACGCAGGGCTTACTTATATGGCCCTCTGATACCTCTTGCCCTATCTACAGATAAAAGTTGACTACTACTGACATTCTTCCTAGAGCCTAGAATGGTACAGAACTCTAGGCTACCCTGATCCAGTGTTCTAGTCCTTTTTCCAACTATGACTCCATCTCTCCAGACAATATTTTGAGTCCACCTGCATGTTAGCTGTCAGACTCAGGCAAAAACTAGTAAAGTCATGGGTCCCTTGAAATATACCTAAAACAGACCTGCTAGCTTTTTCCAGAATGAAGACCCCAAATCTTCATCTGCAATATTCTTGCCACTTTTATGTTCATGATTAGTCAACAATTTGTTCTGCTTTATATCTTAACTCTTTTCAGCCACCAGGTTCCATGATACCATGATGCCAACCTGACTTCCCTGGGCAGATGACCCCACCAATATGTCCTAGAGCCCCACCTCCCCAAATCCCTGCCCCACTAGGGAAAGAGAGAGATAGGCTGGGAGTATGGATCGACCTGCCGACACCCATGTTCAGTGGGGAAGCAATTACAGAAGCCAGACCTGTACCCCATAATGATCCTGGGTCCATACTCCCAGAGGGATAAAGAATAGGAAAGCCATCAGGGGAGGGGATGGGAGAGGGAGTTCTGGTGGTGGGAACTGTGTGGAATTATACCCCTCTTAACCTATGATCTTGTCAATATTTCCATTTTATAAATAAAAATTTAAAAAAATACACAACTGTCAATTCCCACTAGTAATCCTATCTGATTTAGAGAAATACTTTACAGTTGAAATCTTGAGTTCAAAGAAACTGTCATATAGAGTGAGTTCTCAATGGACTGTTACATGTAGGCTATTACAGCAGTTCTGAGAATTGAGTATAGGGAAGGGCCTAAATCTATATGGTGGAATAAGACGATGTTTAATTGAGGGTGAAATTACTAGTATCTAAATCTTGGGGACATGTGGAAAAGTATTCTTGTGTCAGCAATCCTATAAATCAACATTTCCTGAATGAAGTGGTACTGCAGTTGGCAAAAAAAAAAAAAAAAAAAAAGAATATACTATCAAACTTGAAGACTCTACTGTATGTCTTTTATTTCTTTACTACATGACATTTCAGGCAATCTTTGTTATAGTATCATTTTGTATTACAAACCATAGAGATCTAGGCTAGGAATTAGTAAATTAGAATGCTATCTTGTCAGAGTCAGTAATCTGGGTTCAAGTCCTTCATTGTCGTCTCATTTTTTTTTTTTTTTTAAATCAAGAAAGAGCTATTCTGGCCCTACTGCATAGTGTCTTATATATAAATTTGTGTATGTATTTTTCTTCCCATTACTTTTAAAAACTCAACCTATTTACTATATCACATTACAAACAATATTTAACAGATGGATATATCATGGATAAAATTTTTTTAGTATGAGATTATACATGTTGAATTATATCAGAAAATAGGTTGTGTATCAAAAAATTCGATTTATCATAAGATGAGGATTCAATGATTCTCAGCACAGACCGAAATTACAGAGTTTTGGGAGGTGACTCGTCATTGGGTAGATAGAGCACATGAGCGCCCAGTCATACATCAAGTCTTGGGTTTGATTCTTTGCACTGGACGAGGTCAACAAAAATAGCATCATAGGAATTCCATGGATGGTGAAGCACTGTTGTGGTGTTTCCCTTCTCTAAAACAGTGTAAAGATTGGCCCCGAAGGAGCTGAGTGGCAATGTACATGTGTGATAATGACTCCAATCCTCTGTACCATGTTAAAAATAATGATAAAAGTAAGTAGGCTTGGCGAGGTGAAACCCTAATGATAACAAAGAAAACAAAACTTTTTTTCAATACTTCACCAATGCTAGCATTGACATACAACACCAAATCCCATCACATTTTTTTTCCTCAATTCTACCTTTCTCATTTGTGATTAGGTAGTCATGATTATGATGCTAATTTAAAGTAGGAGACCAATGATCCTTTCATTTTTGCATAAGTGGTATATTTAGCCTCTTACCAGTACATCATGCACCAAGGCTTGATAAGTCCAAGTATGGTGTAAAGGAGTTGCCAAATCTATGTTTCTGTCAACAAGGACTAATAAAGGCCTTTGGAAGCTGTAAATATATTAGAAAAAAAAAATATATATATAACTCTTGATAAGCATATACATCTGAAGTTTCTAATATTTTTCAGTTTGTATTATTTTGATATGAACAATATTATTATTACATAATTCTTTACTCAATCATTTCTTTTAAATGTCGCCAAGTAAGAGAATGCTTTAATCCCCCAGTAAAGAGATAAATAATGCTTTGTACTACATCAGGTCTGTGTATACTGACAGATTTTATGTTCCTGGTAAAGTTACATAAGGAACATTTTAGAGACCCCCCAAAAATCTATACAAATACTTTCACAGCATAATTCTGATAGTTATCAAAGTAAGAATAAATTGTTTCTACCAGAACTTTATTTCACATTTAAAAAGGAGTTGTTTCCTTCAGGGAAAATAAGGAAAACAGAATCTTATAAAGTGGTACACATGCTTCAAACTACTTAGCACATCTTCTTGCAACCATATATTCATAAAGGTAGATTCTGAAGAGGAGACTCAAAAAACCCAACTCCATTATAAAAGTAAAACATTATTCTGTAACGGTATTTAGTCATTTAACTACCCATTTAACAGACATTTCATGTATCATTTGAAGCATTATAAAAATAAAAATTATTCTGTTAACGGTATTTAGTCATTTAACTACCCATTTAACAGACATTTCATGTATCATTTGAAGCCATTATTATAATTTAGAAGTGAAGCAGACTACATTAAAAGTAAATTGTGGGCTGAAGGGATACCTAACTAGATAGGACACATATCCTGCCATGCATTGAGCCGACCAGGTTTGGGCTCTAATACAATATGAGGTGCTATGACACTGGTGGAAAACTCACAGCTGTGGTGACTCGCTCTTTCTGTCTCTATCTGAATGAAAAAATGACCCTGGAGCAGTGAAATCATGTAAGCAGGAGGTCTCAGGACCACCAGTGAGGGGCGGGGGAGCAAACTGAACCAAACATGTCTTTAGACATTACCTATGTCACATGGGGGACAAAACAGCTTCTAGTTGAAAATCATTAGCCTATGTTTGAGATCAAATGCACTTAAAAGTGGTCCAACAGGGTTGCTGACACCTAATTAAAAAACAGGTGGTGGTGTACCAGGGAGAGTATACTTGTTAAAAATTAGAAAGGTATATAATAAGTTAAAAAAAAAAACAAGGCAATCATAGTATGAAGATATAAACTAGAAAATTATACAAATAGTGCTTTACACAGATTTCTCTCTCCTTTCTTCCTCCCTCCCTCCCATAGAGGCAGAGAGGCAGAGTCAAAGAAAGACTATAGCATTGAGCTTCCTTCCATATGGTGGTGGTAGGGCTCATACCTGTGCATTGCATATGGCAAAGTATCATGCTACCCAAGTCTGCTATCTAGTCAGCCCTATTATACTAGATTCTAAGGCCTATTCAAGAGCATTAAAAGAGAGCTTTCAGGTAAGATACGACACAGAGGCTGCTTCTACTGAAAACATATGAGGTAAATATATTGTTTCTTATCTTCTTAACGAGATACATTTTGAAGACTAAGACCAGCAATAAAATCACAGAACAGCTCAAAATAATGTGGTTATGAAAACAGTGATCAAACAATTGGAAGCACAATGTTTCAGTGTTAATTCCAAAATATAGGAAAAGTGCATCAACTGTAGGAGTCAACAATTGACTGAGGGGGTAGGGTGGTAGAGCAGTAGGTTAAGTGCATATGATGTGAAGCGCAAGGTCTGCCGTAAGGATCCCAGTTCAAGCCCCTGGCTCCCCACCTAAAGGGGAGGTCACTTCATCAGTGGTGAAGCAGGTCTGCAGGTGTCTACCGGTCTTCCGCTCCTCTCTCCATTTCTCTCTGTCCTATCCAATAATGACATCAATAATAACAACTATAATAACCACAACAATGATAAAACAACAAGGGCAACAAAAGGGGAAAAAATAGCCTCCAGGAACAGTGGATTCATAGTGCAGACACCGAGCCCCAGCAATAACCTTGAAGGCAAAAAAAAAAAAAGACCTGAAATCTACTGAGGGTTAACGTAAAATGATTACTTCAAGGCAAAAATAGGAGTTTCTATTTTGTTAGGATTTACTTAATTTACTCAAAAAGGGGATAAGAATTATCTTTACAAAATAGTACTTACTCAAAATAATTTCCAATCATTTGTGCAGGTTTCTTTACTCTGTCACTTCACTCATGTCGTAACTTTATTTTATTTTCCTTAGTAATGATTTAAGTGTTTTACAAAATTTTAAGATTTCAGGGGTTTCCCCCACTCACACATTATGTAACCACATCCTCCATAAAAGCAGTGTCCTCTGTCCATTATTTTTAATAATAAAAATGACAAGTATTATGTTTTTTTTTGTTTTTGCCTCCAGGGTTATCACTGGAGCTTGGTGCCTATACTACAAATTCACTGCTCCTGTGGCAATTTTTTCAATTTTTTGGATAGGACAGAGAGAAATTGAGAGGGGAGGGGAAGATAGAGAAGGAGAAAAACTCCTGCAGACCTGCTCTAGCACTTATGAAGCTATTCCCCTACAGGTGGGGAGCCGGGGGCTTGAACTGGGATCCTTACACGTCATACTATGTGCACTTAACCTAGTGGGCCACCACCTGGCCCCTGTATTATGTTGTTTTTAATACTATTTCTATGCAATAAATACTTAACAGTCAGTAAGTTCAGGGTTATCTATTCATAGGATGACATGCTGGCAAACAGAATGTTGCCACTGTGACAACATAAAATGTGACAAACACATTTAAGTTAATAATTTAAGTAAATAACTTAAGCTGTTAGTATTTATATGTAAAAGCAGAAACTAGTTAATTAAAGTAGAAATAGATATGACCATTTCAGATTTTTCATTTACTTTTTTTATTACAAAGGTTAAGTGATAACTGAAAGAGTATGACTTCCGACAAAGTCATATAAGCAGATTTTCCCCCTACAGATGATAAAATGCAAAATGGAACTTTCCCCCCAAAAGGTTAATTACATAAGATAGTCTATTTGAATTTTAAGAACAATTTTCAAACCTTGAACAATATTAAAAATAAATGGATTTCATTCTATCAAACAGAGAAACAACCCCAAGGGCTGGAAGATGGACCAGGTGGCAGAGCATACACACTTTACCACGCGCGCACAAGGACCTTGGCTCGAGCCCCTGGCATGAGAGCACCAGTATGGCCGGTGTGGTGGTGTCTCCCTTTCTATGTGTCTCTATCTTAAAATAATAAAGTAGAAAGAGTCCTCCAGGGGCAGGGGAATTACACAAGAGCAAAGCTCCAGCACATCAAACATAGAAAGAAAAAAAAAAAAAAACTATGAATGGCTCATTGCCAAGTTCTGTTAAGTTTACTAAGATATTACCTGAATTGGCCAGCTCCAAGTGTATCACCTGTAAAAAGACTGTTTCGTGCATCTCTCAGATTTTCACGAAGTTTTTTATCTAGTTTCTGAAAAAAAAAAAAAACCTTTTCATAGAACTTTACGAGTTTAAATTATTGTAAATTTCATAACCAAAAACATTTAAGAATTTCTTCGTAAAATAAGCAATTCTAAAACCTAAATTTATTTCTTAATAGCTCAATATTCTAATTTTGACTTGAAAACTAAAGCCTTTTTTACTACAACCAATTTCATTAAAAGTACTTTTTTTTTTTTTTTAAGTATAGGAAACATTTTGTAGTAATGTTGCAATCCTCTGTCCTCGGCCATGATTATACTGTACCAAAGCAAGTGTCTCTAAAGCAGTGTCTGAGGAAAGTCTACGCTATAAACGGAATATATTAAAGAGAGTAGTTTTCCAAAACAGTCAATGGATTATTTTGGCTATTAAAACCCTATTAAAGCAACTTCATCAAAGTAGAAGACTCTGTGGTGGGAGGGTGGGGGGAGAATACAGGTCCAAAAAGGATGACAGAGGACCTAGTGGGGGTTGTACTGTTATATGGAATATTGAGAAATGTTATGCATGTACAGACTATTGTATTTACTGTCAAATATAAAACATTAATTCCCCAATAAAGAAACTTAAAATAAAATAAAAAAGCAACTTCATCTTTCCTCTATTTGAATAATTCTGTAATTTCTATAATGTCTATTTTTTTTAATCTTTAAAGCCAATTTTTGAACTCACAAATTACCCTCTGTATTTTACTCCAATATTGTAAAGGAGCAAAAAGCACTTCATAATAAAAATGATTAATTAATATTTGCTAAGCTAAGTTAAAATATCAAACTTTTAGGGGATCAAATAATATAAAATTCACAATGCTAAGTAGGAGTACACATTTTAATAAGTTAACAGGGTTGGATTAGCATTCTGGAGTAATTTATTTTACACCATCATATAGAAATACACAACAATCTTTTTAATTGGCGGAATCCCAGGGGGCCAGGTAGTGGCACACCTGGTTGAGTGCACACATTACAATGAGTAAGGACCCAGTTCAAGTCCCCAGTCCCCACCTGTAGAGGGAAAGCTTCACATGTGGTGAAGCAGTGCTGCAGGTGTCTCTCTGTCTCTCTTCCTCTCTATCTCCCCCTTCCTTCCAGATTTCTATCTCTATCCAGTAAATAAAAAAAATAATTTTTTAAGAAAATACGGCAGAATCCTAATATTATAAAATAAAGACAACTGCATTTGGTATTAAATCTGTAAACTCCAAAGCAATCATTAACAAAGGGGGCTGGGTGATGGTACATGTTACAATGTGCAAGGACCCAGGTCTGAGCCCTCATTACCCCCCAGCAGTGGGAAAGCTTGGCAAGTGGTGAAGCAGTGCTGCAGGTGTCTATCTCCCCCTTCCCTTTCAATTTCTGGCTGTCTCTATGCAATAAAGATTAAAACAAAACAAAACAAAACACCCTAAGTTTATAGAAAACAAATGATAGTTTTATTTATCACCAATGGGTAACAGCATGAACTCACCACAGCTACCATCTCTGCTCCTGTTCCTCTTGAACATCTGATTATAGGAACAGCACCTATTTACAACAGATATTAACAATAATTTCAGTTTTTAACAACATGTGGTAAGAGTGATGCTCTCTCTAGCTGCCACCTCGCCCTCACCTCTCGTAATTGTTTTTAAAATAATGTTATTTAGAAAATTAATTTTAAGGGTCCAGGTGGTGGTGCATCTGGTTAAGCAGACATTATAGTGTGCAAGGACCCAGTTTCAAATCCCTAGCCCCCACCTACAGTGGGAAGCTTCCCAAGCAGTTAAGCAGGGTGGCAGGCGTCTGTCTCTCTCTTCCTCTCAGTATTTTCCCTCCTCTCTCAATTTCTCTGTCTCTATCCAATAATAAATAAAAATATTTATAAAAGAAAATTAATTTTATACAAGATTATTTAATCAGTGTGGCCTGATTTTCAATAGGTTGAAAACCAGAATTTTGGCAATTTCAAAGACTAAGTTTACTCACTTGGTTCATCATTATTTGACTTATAAAGAAGGTAAGGAAAGAGCTTCAATAATTTATCTGTTTGGTAGTGCCATTCTCTTTAATTTTTAAAATATTTTATTTATTTATTAATGAGAAAGGTAGCAAAGAAAGATCCAGACATCACTCTGGTACATGTGCTGCTGGGGATTGAACTCAGGACCTCACACTTGAGAGTTTAGTGCTTTATCCACTGCATCACCTCCTGGGCCATTTTACAAATTAATAAGGTTATAGTATTTTTAAAGTATTAAAGTTAACAGAAAACATTCTTCACATATGAAATAGTCCTAAGTGTTGACTTCAAATTATTATCAAATCAACTTATTAGGTTAAAAAATTTATTAGTGATTTAATATTGATTTACAAAATTATGGGTTACTAGGGGTATTAATTTCACACCATTTCCACCACCAGAGTTTTGCGTCCCCATTTCCTCCACTGGCAAACTGCAGTAGTTCTCCCAAGATCACAGATATGGGTTGACTATTATTTCTTGAACTATCTATATTTAAATATATTTGCCCATGCCTTCTCCTCCTTTCTAAGGAGTGATAGTAAATTTTAAAAACATTAGTGGATACCAGAGAGGGAACTTAAGGGGGGGGGGGTAGTGGCATACCTGGTAGAGTGTACATGTTAGAATGCACAAAGACCCAGGTTTAAATCCCTGATCCCCACCTGTAGGGGAAACGCTTCACAAGTGGTGAAGCAGTGCTGCAAGTCTCTTTCTCTCCTCCTCCACCCCCTTTCTTTCACTATGCAAAAAAAAAAAAAAAAAAAAAAAACCAAACTTAAAAGGAAAAATTCACAAAACAACCTCCAAAATTTCATATGAACTTAATATTTTTGTCCGTGTCCTTAAATCTGAATATTATAACTTTCTTAATTTTCTCATTTGTGATATGAACAGAAATCTTTTTTGTAGGCTGGATATCATTTTTTTACTGAGTCATGTTTATAAAATGAAAAACGAAGGTCTCTAAAAATATCTGTTAGTAATAGTCACACATAAAAAATAAAGTGTCAGATAGTAAGCAGTGTAGCTTTATAAATTTTTATGTTAAAAATAATGTAAAACAGGGGATCGGTGGCGCAGTGGGTTAAGCGCATGTGGCACAAAGTGCAAGGACCGGCGTAAGGATCCCGGTTCGAGCCCCGGGAAGTCGCTTCACAGGCGGTGAAGCAGGTCTGCAGGTGTCTATTTTTCTCTCCCCCTCTCTGTCTTCCCCTCCTCTCTCCATTTCTCTCTGTCCTATCCAACAACGAACAGCATCAACAATGGCAATAATAATAACCACAACAAGGCTACAACAACAAGGGCAACAAAAGGGGGGAGAAGGGGGGGGGAAATGGCCTCTAGGAGCGGTGGATTCGTGGTGCAGGCACCGAGCCAGCAATAACCCTGGAGGAAAAAAATAAAATAAAATAATAATGTAAAATAATAAATTGTTGATAGTTGATTGGCATTATAAATAAATTAACTTTCTGGAGGTTTGGGAATTTGCCTTAGATGTTACTAGCTGTATTTCTACCTTTCTACCTAAAACTACATCTGGAAATTTTCATGGCATATTAACAGAAAATTAGCATGTACCTAGGTGAAAAATATCCATCAAATCATTCAAACAATGTTTTAGAAAGTTACAGTCACCAGACATCCAAGAAGATCTGCTAAATGTTAATTTTAGAGGAACAGACGTATGAAATTATCAGAGTAATGATTTTATTTAGTATAAAATCTATTCTTCTTATAAACTCTGGAGAATGAGAGTTTGTATAAGGAGTTGTTAAACAAGTAGAACCTGAACTGGAATTGACATATTGCACCAGAGTAAAAGACTCTGGGGTGGTTGGGGAGGAGAATACAGGTCCAAAAAAGGGTGACAGAGGACCTAGTGGGGGCTGTATTGTTATATGGAAAACTGGGAAATGTTATGCATATACAAACTATTGTATTTACTGTCGAACGTAAAACATTAATTCCCCAATAAGGAAATTTAAAAAAAAAAACTTAAATTGGGTTTGAAGAGGATTTTTCAAGACTACTATTCTAAAAAATAACTTTTTCTATTAAAAAAAATAAGTTGTTAAATAATTTACCCTGAAGAAATAAAAAATATTTGAACACTTACCTAGTGTAACAAAAAAGCAGAAAAGGCTGTCAACAATAGTATCCATAACAGTTTCCATTTCCGTGTCTGTGATATCTGGCCTGTTAATGGCTGAAATGATATAAATACAGGAAAAACAAGTGTTCAAGTTCCAAAATGCTCAATAAATTATGTAACATCTATAACACTCAAGTACATTTTTTTGCTTTCAACTTTTATATAAACAAGCATTTATTGAAAATTATATTACCTCAAAGGAAAAAATAATCAATACCAATACTACTGGGATGTCATAAAAAGTTTTTCTATGCAAAAGTGCATCTTGACAACCCAGTAACAGTACAGTACCTGGGTAGTAATAAGAAAAATTACTACATAAATGACAATTTTTTCCAGAACAGGAAAATAAACATTTTGCATAATTCTTTTTACAAACACTAGGTGGTCTCAAATATTGTTATCCAACTACTGCCAAGAAAGGACAGTGCAAGTCAACTAGGAGAAAACCAGTATCACTTACACACATCATCTTTCTATAGGTTATACCAATTTCTTTTCTGGCCTGACATCCTTTCCAAGTTTCAGTGAGCATTATAGTCACTGTAGTGACAGAAGAAGATACAGAGAAATTTCACTGGATCTATCAAAATAAAAGTGGCCAGGGAGACTCAGTGGGTAGAGCACATTCTTCCTTGAAGTTTAATACTTTGCACTATATGTGATAAGAGTGGTACTTGCTCATAAAATAAACTTTTTAAAAAAGTCTAAAAAGGCAGGGATACATAGCATAATGGTTATGCAAAAAAACTCTCATTCCTGAGGCTCCAAAGTCCCAGGTTCAATCCCCTGCACCACCATAAACCAGAGTTGAGCAGTGCTCTGGTGAAAAAAAAAAAAAAAAGTCTAAAAAATAAAAATTCTTAGCTTTTCCCCTTAGTGGTTCAATGAAACAGTTTAGGAATAATTTTAAAAAGACACAATTTTGACAAGCCCCTTTAGTGATACTTGTGGTGACATTTTAAGAAGTATTGTTGTGATGACTATTCCTAAAAGTCAAGGATCTATCTTGTATCCATCTTCTTATTGTTCTCATTGATGAAGGTCCATGTCTGACAAGTGGATATTCATTAATGAAGGATTGTCTGGATTAAATAGTATCTATATGTTAAGCACTTTTTCCCTAAGACATTGAAAGTAACAATAAAGGCAAAATTTAGCAGAATTTATGATTAGTTGGGAGAGTCAAGCAGGATTCATTGGACATATAAAAATATCTAAAGAAAGTATGTACTTGGTTTAATGAATGAAACAAAAATATTTATCTGTTCTCTCAGAGATCTTACTTTCTGAGCCAGTGTTTTATAGCAAAACCTTTTTCAATACTATATGACCAGTATTCTGTGTCCCTGGTCACTAAATGCTAACAGGATTTCTAGTAGTTGTGATAATCAAAATATCTCTGTATGCATATACAAACTATTGTATTCACTGCCAAATGTAAAATATTAATCCCCCAATAAAGGAAAAAATAAAAATAAATATCTCTGTACATTTCCAAACACACCACTGGCTGTACTCGCGGTAAAATTTTTAGTCTTCTTTCAGCCCTTGTGAAGCAAATTAGTGATTATTTAATTGAAATGGCTCATCACATCTTCTATCATCTGTTATTTAAAGAAAATAATATAACTAACCAATGGGTATAAGGTTTCAGTTAAGATAAAATTCTAGAGGGGGGCAGAGCCAAGATAACGACTTTGGAGCCTCAGCTGCCTTGAGCTCCAAGAGGCAGCAGCTTGCAACCTGGAATCAGCTGGATAGAGTAGGACACTGGGCTGTCTGTAGGAAGGTGAACACAGGCTGGTCAGAGTGACACCAAAATACAGTCCCATAACTCTCTCTTGGGCTGACAAATGGAGGTCAGGGGGACAAAGGAAAATTCTTTGATTATTTCTGAACTCACCCCCCTCCCCACCCCAGTACCAGCCCCTAGGGGCAGCACAGCCACTCCTAGCAGGCTCCACACTGAGCTGTTTTATTTACCAAGATTCCTGGCTGACCAGGGGTGTCATTACAAGCCTCTTCCTTTAACTTTAAGTGGCTGGAGCTCTAGTTGAGTGATAAAATACATGACCAATCAGAGCCTCATCCCTGCTTAGGAAAGACTACCTGGAGGGTTTTTTTTTTTTTCTCTTTTTTTTTTTTTTTGGATACTTCTTAGAATTGGCTGCCTGCAGCCAATCGAGTGTCCAAGCTGCAGACTGAATGTTAGGGGTTTTCTACTCTATCTTATTTTATTACTACTATTTCTTAGTCCCACCTGTAAGTGAGATTATTTGGTATTTGTCCTCCTGGAGTCCTTCACACCACATTGAAACACCATGCATGGCACCAAGCAAGAGTTCCAGGAATGGCAGAGCCATGATGTGATGTCTCTTCTACTACTCTTGCTCAGTCTCTACCTGAAATTTAAAGTGAAGTGGGGGTGGGGGGGTTGCCCACCAGGAAAACTATTATGCAGAATTATGCAGGCATGAGGCCTGGATGGTGAAACAGAACAAAAATGAGGTTTATGCAATGTTTAGGTTCTGACATAATTCAGTTTAAGACTTGTTTTCTTTGTGTGATTTTGAACATTTTACATCTTTACTGAGTCACACAAGCTGGACTGGAATAAACTGAATATGTTTCCCTTTTTTGTTGTCTTATCGCGTTCTTTTTGTTTGTTATTATTTCTATTTTTACATACCTCGATATGAAATGAGTTCCTTATTTTGATTACACAATACAAACATATCATCTTCCAAAGTAATAAAGTTGAGATACTGGTCAAAAACCTAAAAAGAAAAAAGTTTAGTCAATTTTTTTTTCTTTATGACTACAAATAAATAGGAGTATATATAAACACCATTCCCAATTTTATACTTTAACCACATTGAGAACACAATTTAATTTGATCTACTGGGGGGAGGGGAGAGTTGGTGGCGTACATGCTGAGTGCAATGCTGCCATTCAAAAGGACTGGGATTCAAGCCATCAGTCTCCATCCGCAAGGGGGAAGCTTTGTGAGTGGTGATACAGTGTTGCAGGTGTTTCTGTCTTTCTTCCTCTCTATTTCCCCATTCCTCTTGATTTCTGGCTGTTTCTATCCATTAAATAAGCAGATAAAAAAATTAATCTACTAGTGTTAAAAATAGATACTACCATACTCAACAGCTAAAAGTTATAAAACATAGCAGATTGTGTCTTTGAGCTGGAATGATAAAATTAAAAAGGAATAAGGGTGGAGAGATATCTCAGTGCGCTAAGGCACAAGACTTATATAATTAAAAGCCCAGGTGGAATCCTCAACACTGTGACATGCCAGAAATGAGCAGTGATCTCAGTATCTTGTTCCCCCCCTCATCAAAACAAGTAAACTTTAAGATGATAATTTAAAGACCTGAACATATTAAAAATTAAAAGAGAACAGCTCAGAAGGTGGCTCAGCAAATACAGATTAGGACTTACATGCATGAGGACCTAGGAATGGGTAGGGAATGAATTTTAATTTTAAAGAAAAACCACAACTTAAATTTTTCTATTAATTTAACCACACATTCCTAAGAAATCACATTAACTAGGGGGCAGCATGGTGGTGCACCTGGTTGAGTACACCTGTTATAATGCACAAGGACCCAGGTTTGAACCCCAGTCCTCACCTGAGGGGGAAAGTGTTGCGAGCGGTAAAGCACTCTCTGTTTCTATCCCTCTCTATTACCCCCTTCCCTCTTGATTTCTCACTGTTTCTATCCAATAAATAAAGTTTAAAAAAAAATCTCTAAAAATTCAGAAATAACTAACTTTTTTCCACTGTGAAGACACATTTATTTATTTTGCCACCAGGATTATCACTGGAGCCTGTACTGTACCCAGTGGCCAGTTTTTCCTTAAAATAAATAAATAACGATAAAAAGAGAAATAGAATGGAGGGGGAGACACCTGCAGCCTGTTCCACTGCCTGTGAAGCCTCTCCCCTGCAGGTAGTCCAGGGATCTGAACTGGCGTGCTTGTACATGGTAACTTGTGTGCTCTGCCAGCTGCACTAGCCAGTCCCACTATGAGCTTTTATAAAGTGGTGAAAAGGTATACTAGGGTCTTAGAAATACAAATTGGTCAAGCCCCCAGCTCCCCACCTGCAGGGGAGTCGCTTCACAGGCAGTGAAGCAGGTCTGCAGGTGTCACTCTGTCTCTCTTCCCCTCTATCTCCCCCTTCTCTCTCAATTTCTCTCTGTCTCTATCCAATAACAAATAAAAAATAAGCTAAAAAATAATTTAAAAAAAGAAATACAAATTGGGAGAAAAATGAAAACTACTTGAAATATACTAAATTTAGTTAAAGGCATATGCTCAAAACCTCAAAAACTAATCAGATGCAGCAGTGGATCACATAATATAAAAGACTGAAAACTGTCAGTGAAAAGAAAACAGAAAGTAGTTATTCAATTCAACATTTCATTCAAAAAAAACCTGTTGTATTACCTTATTTATTTGATACAGACAGCCAGAAATCGAGAGGGAAGGAAGGGGGAGAAAGACAGGGAGAGAGACAGAGAGACACCTTTAGTACTGCTTCACAATTCACAAAGTTTCCTGCTGCAGGTGGGGACTGGGGACTCGAACCCCAGTCCTTGTGCACTGTAACATGTGTGGTGCTCAACTAGGTGTACCATCACCCAGCCCTTTGCCTTGTTCACTTTCTATCATTTTCCCCTTGTCTACTGTTCAAATCTAAGAGTAAAAGACAGAAAGCCAAAAGCAAGATAGTATTCTACAGATCCACTTGTAACTTAGCTGAAATGAACTAAACTGTCATTATGATGTAGAATTGTAGGCTTGTTGCAAATCTTATTTCTTATAATATACAGCAGTCTCTTTGGATTCTAAGAAAACATCTGGAAATAAGATAGTGACTAGTAATTACAAATGACAACTTATTATTTTTTAAATATTTAATTTATTTATTCCCTTTTGTTGCCCTTGTTGTTTTATTGTTGTAGTTATTATTGTTGTTGTCATTGTTGTTGGATAGGACAGAGAGAAATGGAGAGAGGAGGGGAAGACAGAGAGGAGGAGAGAAAGATAGACAATTGCAGACCTGCTTCACCGCCTGTGAAGCTACTCCCCTGCAGGTGGGGAGCCGGGGTTTGAACCATGACAACTTAAGTACTAGTTATGGCAACATAACTGTTGGATTATTTCTGAGTTGAACTATAAAGATTATACAAATTCCTTCTACAAGCAGAACTGACTATGCTTTTCATTTTTGTTTTTCAAAGTCATTACACAATAAGTTCCTTTAGTTTGCTTTATTCTAATTCAAGTTGAAGATAACATCAAGAACATTTTCTAAAATACTGAACACTTCTTAGGTTAGTCTGTCCCTTTGAAATTGACAGCTATATAGACTAATAAGGTTCAGAATATTATCAAATTTTACATAAACAAAACATCAAATTCTTTTTTTTTTTTTGCCTCCAGGTATCGGGTTGCTGGGACTCGGTGCCTGCACTATGAGCCCACTGCTCCTGTAGGCTATTTTTCTCTCTTTTGTTGCCCTTGTTTTATTGTTGTTACTATTTTGTAGTTGTTACTGTTGTTACTGCTGTCGTCACTGTTGGATAGAACAGAGAGAAATTGAGAGAGAAGGGGAAGACAAAAGAGGGGGAGAGAAAGATAGATACCTGCAGACCTGCTTCACTGCTTGTGAAATGACCCCCCACCCCCGGCAGGTGGGGAGCCAGGGGTCGAACTGGGATCCTTGAGCCAGTCCTTGCACTTTGCCAGCTGCTCCACCACCCAGCCCCAAAACATCAAATTCTTACCTTGGCTACCTGGGTGACTGCACTAGCAGCTAATGCTGCATTTGCAATATCTTCCAGTTTACTTCTTGAAATAGCAGAAATGAAATTTAAATAGTATGACTCATAGAGTTGATTTCGAAGATCCTATAAACATAATGGAAACCTTGTTCTTACTGGATGGTATAAAAGATTAAACACAAATGAACACCTTTTAGATTCTATAAAAGTAAGGTTTGGGAAGATACTATTTACTTATTTTACCAGCACACTACACTCAGCTATGGCTTATAATGGTGGGAGGGATTGACCTGCAACCTTGGAACTTCAGGTATTAAAGTCTTTTGTATAATTACTATGCTATCACCCAAACCAGATGTGTACTTAAAAGACCAATTATATAAGTAAAAATAAAAAGTATCCCAAAAGAATAAAACTATAAAGTACTGGTTACTTGCCTAGCAGATGATACGTATTTTAAATAGCTTTCTAGCATTAAAATTATATTATCAGGGAGTCGGGCAGTAGCACAGCAGGTTAAGCACAGGTGGCGCAAAGCAAGGACCAGCGTAAGGATCCCGGTTCAAACCCCCGGCTCCCCACCTGCAGGGGAGTCACTTCACAGGCGGTGAAGCAGGTCTGCAGGTGTCTTTCTCTCCCCTCTCTGTCTTCCCCTCCTCTCTCCATTTCTCTCTGTCCTAACCCAACAACAACGACATCAATAATAACTACAACAATAAAACAAGGGCAACAAAAGGGAATAAATAAATATATGTATTATATTATCAATTTCAGGTCATTATCAATTAAAATCTTGTTAATTACAACATGGGGATCCAGGGTTCAAACCTCTGTTCCCCACCTGCCGGGGAGAAGCTTCACAACTGGTGGGACAGTGCTGCAATTCTTTGGGTCCCCCCTCCTTCTCCTTGTCACTATCAGAAAAAGAAAGAAAGAAGTGGAGGAAGGGGGGAATGGCCACCAGGTTGTATGGCCGGCACTAAACTCCAACGAATACCATGGTCGCAAAAACAAAAAACATTGTACAAAGCTGCTCTAAAATATTTGCATTTTTGTGGGCTGGGTAGATAGCATAATGGTTATGCAAAAAGACTCTAATGCCTGAGGCTCCATAAGTCCAGGTTCAAACCCCACACTACAGTAAATCAGAGCTGAGGAGTGCTCTGATGTATTTAAAAAAAAAAAAAAATTTGTGTTTCTAATTGATTTATCTATAGTGAAAAACCTTAATTCTTGGCAGGTAATTACTTTCTACTGCTCTGGTCATACATAAATTACTTCCTTCGCTGTGCAAACAGTACTTTCAGTAACATGTTCCAGAAGTACTTCTTCTAAACCATTTAAAGACAGTATAATTTAAAATTGTAAAAATTCCTAATCAAATTTAGCTTTTAAAAAATTCTTTTGGGAGTCAAGCTGTAACGCAGCGGGTTAAGCGCACGTGGTGCAAAGCACAAGGACTAGCATAAGGATCCCAGTTCAAGCCCCTGGCTCCCCAACTGCAGGGGAGTCACTTCACAAGTGGTGAAGCAGGTCTGCAGGTGTCTTATCTTTCTCTCCCCGTTTTCCCTTCCTCTCTCCATTTCTCTCTGTCCAATCCAACAATAATAACTACAACAATAAAACAAGGGCAACAAAAGGGAATAAATATCTTTAAAAATTTGTTTACTATTATTATTTTTAATTGCCACTAGGGCTATCCCTGGGGGTGAGGGCCTGCATGATATATTCACTGCTCCAGGCCACAATCCCCTATTCCACTCCTCTCCACCCCCGATTTTTTTTTTTTTTAATGGGAATAACAGAAACAGGGGAGGGGGAGATAGAGGAGAAAAAAAGACAACTGCAAGCCCACTTCCTTCACTCGTGCACTCTTCATTGCTTCCCTTATGCTGGCTGGGGTGAGGGGGACTATAAATGATGCAATCACCTTGGAAATGTCTGTTGCTCATAGGGTTTTTTTAAAAAGTTATCATTGGATCCAGAAATTCTCCTTCCTATAAGAGTTTACAGACGTGAGAAATGAAAACAAGTCTACACAGAAATTTGTACAAAAATGTTCACAGTAACATTATCCATAGCAACCTAAATGGCAGAAGTAACTCAAATGCTCATTAGATGGCAGAAGGCTGGGGAAACAGCATAATGGTCATACATCAGACTTTCATGCTTGAGGCTCTGAGGTCCCAGGTTCAATCCCTAGCACCACGAGCCTGAACTGAGCAGTGCTCTGGGTTTTCTCCTCTCACACCCTTTGCTCACTAAAATAAATTAGTTTAAAAAATAGTAAAAGGTTAAACAAAATTTGGTTTACTGAGACAGTGGAATATCAACAACAAAGATACCTGGCATGTGGCAGACAGCACTAGCTACTTATTCAAAAACCATTTACACCCTCCTCATCAGTGCTCTAAGAACTGAGCTTTTGCTTGGGGTGGCAAGACTCTCATCTGACTATTTTTTAATTTATTTATTTATTAATGAGAAAGATAGGAGGAGAGAAAGAACCAGCCATCATGTGCTGCTGAGGATGGAACTCAGGACACCATGCTTGAGAGTCCAATGCTTTATCCACTGTGCCACCTCCTGGACCACTGAATATTAATTTTTTAGCCTCTCACTGCTGATTTTATTCATAGAGATACACAAAGTCTTCTGAGAGTTGCTGGGGAAGTTTAACCTTTCTGATCAAAATGAATAAACAGCTGCAACCATGAATAAGTAAGCAAGACAATGAAAACTGACAAACCAAACACAATAGTTCAGAAAAACAGAAATCTTGATTTTGAGGTTTTACTTTATAGAGTTGCAGTATTTGCTTCAACTTCTTAACTCCTACAATTTCTCTTATCTTAGCAAATTAAAATTATTTTTAAAGCGAATATAGTTTTTGTCCTTCAGAGTCAGACTCAGTCTTAATGTAATGCAAATATAAGTCAAAAGTTTTTTTTAATAGATTTTTTAAAAAATATTTATTTATTCTTCCCTTTTGTTGTTTTATTGTTGTAGTTATTGATGTCGTTGTTGTTGGATAGGACAGAGAGAAATGGAGAGAGGAGGTGAAGACAGAGAGGGAGACAGAAAGACACCTGCAGACCTGCTGCACCGCTTGTGAAGCGACTCCCCTGCAGGTGGGGAGCCGGGATCCTTACACCAGTCTTTGAGCTTTGCGCCACATGCGATTAACCCACTGTGCTACAGCCCGACTCCCAAGTCAAAAGTTTTTAAATCTTTCAGATTCAAGTAGGTGTATGAGAGGTAGTCTTGCCCTGCATGCATGGGGCGCTGGGTTCAGTTCCTGGACTCACATGAGAGCAATAAGGAGCACTCCATACAAGGTAGAAAAATCCATTCCTCCTCTCATTTAAAAAAACCCTGACTTCAAAAAATGTTTTTTGAGTATTTTCAGGTTACTTAAAATTCAATGGCAATCGCAAAAAAAAAAAAAAAAAAAAAATCAAAGTGGGAAACATTAAGGTAATTCCTGATTCTTCAACTGGACAGTTGGTAACTATTAGGAAAAAAGTCTGTCTCCACATTTTCCAAGAAAGTAGCAACTCCTATTACCTGGCACATTCTGTCTATATTCTCTTCAGTTGGCATCACGAAGTACACTGCAGGGACATCTGGAATAGGATCTCGATCTGAGTGCAAAAGCCTAGAAAACACAGAACACGAGACTTTTTTCTAGTCATTTATTTAAAAAGATCTTTTAAAGAGTATCCTCACATTAGGAGTTAACTAATTCAAGAATACTTTCGCTTTTTTTTTTTTTAATTATGAGGTGCTGGGGACTGAACCTGAGGAGACCTTTGGGGCTCTCAGGTTAAAGTTTAATGCACTCCTGCTACTCACTGCACTATCTCCCTGTCCCTGATTTTGTCATAAGAAATTACTTAACTGAGCTTTCTTCAGTGTTATTTCTCAGTATACCCCTAATCTCATCTTAGTTTCATTTTTCTACTCTAGTCAGCAGCATGATTTCAAATACCTCTGAGAGTCCAAAATTCTTTGTTAGAGCCAATATTCTCCTTGAATGACAACGAAAGTATTCTAGATCAATTTTATTTCTGTTTTTTCACAGAAATATGGTAGGGAAGAGGGTGTTCACCACTTGGGCCAACTTTTTCAGAGAAAGACAGACAGACCACAACACCTAAACTTCTTTCATGTGGTAGGGACCAGGCATGAACCTGAGTCACATATATGGCAAAGCAGGACTTTATCCAAATGAGCTATTTTGTCAGGCAACAAAGAGACATGACCAAAAATAAAATTTTTCAGGGGATGAGGAGGTGGCATCTTGCAGAGTGCACACTTTACCATGTACAAGGACCTGAGTTTGAATCCCCAGTCTCATGGGAGTACCTCTTTGGGAAGCTTCTCCAGTGATGAACAGTGCTATAGTGTCTCTCTGTTAACCTCTCACCTCTCACAATACATGGGAAGGAAGGAAAGGGAGAACGAAGAACCTAAAGAGTCTGATGAAAATGGAGAAATTGTACAACGACTCTGGTGGTCGCACCCCACCCACACCCCACATTTTCCCCCCCAGTACTATTCTTTCACAAAAGAGATTATAAGTCTGTAGGAGAAAAAAATAAAAGAATTTCAATTCTGAATTATAAAGCTTCAGACAGAGGACTAATTTTTAACTTCAGAAGTAAGGGCTGAATAAAACAAGATTAGGGGGAAATTTTATATGTTATACTATTTAAGTCCCATAAATTAAAATTAGTTTTTCTATAAATATCCTTTAATCTGATTTCAGAATGGCTAATGAAGTCTTTAATGATGTATTTGAAAGCAAATGCCATTACTAGAAATGATTCAAAACTCACAGGTGCAGCGTAATTCCCATATCTCTCAGTTCCTTCACAGATAGCAGAGGAGAGATGATATCTTGGCCAAATCGGTCATAAATGAGCACCTAGTAAACAAATACCAATGAACTAGTGACAGAAAACCTCAGGCATTAAAGTCTTTTGCTTAACCACTATGCTGTGTTATGATCCCCAGACAAAAGATCTGAGAACACACTGCAAATTCACATATATTTTCCTACCTAGTTTATGAATAACTTTTTAAAAATGAAAGCAAAAACTAACTTGAAACTAGTGTTAACAAATTCCATGACTATAGAGAAAATTTAGTGATTTAAAGCAGGTTAGCTCAATAAAATATTCATTTCAAAATCAAGTTTCTAGAGAGCATTGGTAGCCTTATTCTGTCACATGCAATTCCTGATGTTCTAAATATAATAAAGCTGACATCTTTCAGAATAGAAAACACTAACAGGGTCTTCTGATTCAAAATTAGTTTTATAGATACAACAAACAAAAGAGACATTGCAACTAGTAAGTACACTTGTTGTATGGAGCAGCAAACTGCTTAAAAACAAGTAGCTGTAAAAACACGACTTTACTGAATGCCAGGATTTCTTTAAGGGTAGTTGAAAATGTTTCTGGGGCGGGTGGTGGTGCACCTGGCTGAGCGCACATGTTATAATGCGCAAGGACCAGGTTCAATCCCCTGGTCCCCATTTGCAGGGGGAAAGCTTCACAAGTGGTGAAGCAGGGCTGCAGGTGTCTCTCTGTCTCTATCACCCCATTCCCTCTCGATTTCTACCCGTCTCTATCCAATAAATAAATAGATAATTTTTAAAAAATTAAAAGAAAAATGTTTCCACTCCAACCATAATAGGATGGATGATGAATACTTAAAAAAAAAAAAAAAAAAACCTTCCCTTTTCAAATCTTAATGTCGTATATTGCTAACACTGCGACATTAGAAATGATGTGTAGGGAAAGAATGTGACACACATATGTACCCAAGAAATTCTCAAGCTATCGAATTCAAAAGCTCAGGATAGGTCCTTGGGGAATGGAGGGAGGAGGACTAGGGATTATATAAAGGACACTCATGTCGTACCCATGGTGACTGGGAGGCAGAAGAACATATTATGTCAGTTTCTAAAGCACGAGGTTCAGAGTTTAATCCCTGGTATCACATGTGTCAAAGTGATGCTTTGGTTCTCTCACAAATAAGAATTGTTTGTTTGTTTGTTTAAAGATGCCTACAAATAAATAGGAAGACGGAACTGACAAAAATGATAATCTTAAATTGTAAATTCAATATTGATGTCTTTAATCACATTTAAAACTAATCCAAAGAATCTACAGACTCTCGAGTTTCGGGAGTCAGGCGGTAGCGTAGTAGGTTAAGCGCACGTGGCGCAAAGTGCAAGGACCCGAGTAAGGATCGCGGTTGAGCCCCCAGCTCCCCACCTGCAGGGGAGTCGCTTCACAGGCGGTGAAGCAGGTCTGCAGGTATCTTTCTCTCCCCCTCTATGTCTTCCCCTCTTCTCTCCATTTCTCTCTGTCCTATCCAACAACGACGACATCAATAACTACAACCACAATGAAAAACAAGGGCAACAAAAGGGAATAACTAAATAAATACTAAAAAAAGAAAAAAAAAAAAAAAGACTCGGACTGGGCGGTAGCGCAGCGGGTTAAGCACACGTGGTGCAAAGCGCGAGGTCCGGCTTAAGAATCCGAGTTCGAGCCCCCAGTTCCCCACCTGCAGGGGAGTTGCTTCACAGGCAGTGAGCAGGTCTGCAGGTCTTTCTCTCCTCTGTCTTCCCCTCCTCTCTCCATTTCTCTCTGTCCTATCTAATAACGATGACATCAATAACAACAACAATAACTACAACAACAATGAAACACAAGGGCAACAAAAGGGAAAATAATTATTTTTAAAAAGACTCGTTTTCAAAACACCTGAAGTTCTAGATCAAGTTAACTTAATTCTTACTAGGAGAGAGATATAAATTTAGTAAATTCAAACCTAATTATTAGTTCTCTGAATAAAGGTAAGAGAACACATGCAACTTACAATAAGGGAGTTCAGAGTAGGAGTTTTTAAAGATTCTCCAGCATATTACAAAGGAGAAAAATTACAGATTGCTTTCAGGTACAGTTATCACTTTTATGGGGTTTTTTTCCCCCTCTTCATACATTAATAAACTGGCATTCTGGTTTACAGATCATTTTCTCATAAGCTATGTAGGAAGTGTAAGAACTTGAGTTCAAGCCTCCAGTCCCCATCTGCAGGGGGGAAACTTAGCAAATGAAGAAGTGCTGCAGGTGTCTTTTGGTCCCTCTCTCTCTCTCTTTTAATTTAATTAATTTGCTTTTTGCTGCCACCAGTGCTTCCGGTGCCCACTTTTTCCTTTTTTTAATTACTTTTTTTTTTTCTTAGTGCAGAGAGAATCTGAAGGTGAAGGGGAAGCAGAGAGGGAGAGAGACAGAGACACACTGGCATATCTCCAATCCCCTTCAGATAATGTGTGCTCTCAACTGCATATGCAACCACCTGGTCCTTGCATCTCCCTCCTTCCTCTTGATTCACCTATCTATCCAATAAATCAAGGAGTATTTTCTAAGACATTTATAAAAATACAAATATAGGACTGAGTGATGGCCCACCAGCTTGAGCACACACATTACAATGTACAAGGGCCCAGGTTCAAGTCCCCTGTCTCTGCCTGCAAGGGAAAAGGCTTTACAAGTGGTGAAACAGTGCTGCAGATGTCTCTCCTCCTCTCTTCTATGTTCCCCTCCCCTCTTATTTTCTCTGTCCTATCTAACAAATAAATATGAATAAAATAAAATGAACTGGTCCCCCCTGAGCCTGATTAACTCTGAGTAAAATTCTAAGATCCAAATTCTGGACTTGCAAAAAGCTAAGAAACAAAACATACACCAGACTAGAGAGTAATCAACTGAGATTCAAAAGATAAGCTGAATTCCCTAAATGAAAATTACTATTGTCTATTATCATTTTATGAAACGTTTATAAAAAAAGATTTGGGACCAGGTGGTGCACCTGGTTGAGCGCACATATCACAATGCATAAGGACCAGGGTTCGAGCCCCTGGACCCCACCTGCAGGGGAAAAGCTTTGCAAGTGGTGAAGTGGGGCTGCAGGTGTCTATCTCCCCTCCTCCTCTCAATTTCTGCTGTCTCTATCCAAAAAAAAAAAAAAAATGTAAAAAGTTTTACATTAAGATGTCACGTTAAACAAAAATTATCCATGCGTTACAGTAAACCAAGAAAAAGGTAACAGTCCTCATTAAAAGAAACCCTCTTACCTTCCACACAGGTTCTCCAGTGCTGTTTTTAACATGCGGCACATTGAAATTCAGCATACGCTTCAAAGCCACTGAAAATTTAGAAAGTCAGTATATATTACTACTGCATTTAATGATTTCATCTCTCTCAACTGTATGTTACAGACTATCTCAAAAACAAATGTATAAAAGAGCTCTAGTAAAATTGATTAGTTAAATGGCCTGATAAGTAAAATGAGGGTTTGAGTTAGGTAAGATTATTCCATCACCAGCTAACTGGTACATTTAAGAAACTTTCTTTTTTAGTGGAACCAAAGCCTCACACAAGCAAAATTTCACCACCCTGGAACACTTTTTCATTTATATAGGCAGGAAGAGAACCACAGAACCAGAACTCTGTTACACAGCATATGTGGTGGTACACAAGGCAGTACAAGCACCCTTCCCAGATCCAAGAAAATATTCTAAAATACAACAGACATCTGTCACCAGGTGAAACTGAAAAATATGCAGAAGGAAGTCGTTTCCATTTCCCTTGATTATCATAAACCATAGTTTATATAAATGCAAAAAGGAAGTTTGTCAGTCATGAACTGCCTCAGTAGACTGGTACTATTTATTGTTCAGCTGAAAGCATAAACTAAGATAAGCCTTTCTTGTGACCAAGGAGGGAGACCAGAAGGTAAGGTGGAGGACATGCAGATGTGAGAACCTGGGTTTGATCATACAGGGAGCTCTGGTCTCTTTCTCAAATACAAATCTTAAATACCAAAAACAAACAAACAAAAATCTGTGAGATATTTGTTTTATACAGTAGGCTTATGTTTAATTATCCTATAGTACATTTTATGATTAATTTATCCTGTCAGATTAACTGAAAAGTTACACCGCTTGATATGTATCATCACAAAGTGGGGCAGTTTCTACTATAATCATGTAGGTTCCCAATGATATCCTTGGCAGAAAAAAGTGTCCATGGAAAACCAAGACTTTTCCATGGATACCGTTGTTGGTCAGTTACTTCCACCAAGAAGGCAATTTCTAAAATCACAGCAGTTACTCTATCAGGGTGGACCACGTCTGGCCCCTGTCATTTGGTCTGGCCCAGAACAAGGGAATCACAGGCACAACTTCAAATTCCAAAAATCTAGGAACTTTCCCATAGCAACACTGCGCAAACGTCTAAGGTGAGAATTTTGTATGCCCCACAAATGACGTCATAAATATCCAAATGGCCCATGGCAGAAAAAAATGCAGAGTCCCCTGATATGTTGTATTTTGTAGGTTTCTTTTTCTTTACTTTTATTTTTTGTAGAGCTGAACAGAAATAGAAGCATCACACTCCCAGATCTCAAACTATATTATAAGGCCATCATAATCAACACATAACACACTAATAACAAAATAAACAGAATACACACACACACACACCAAAAAAAAGTCTTGTTTCTAGAAACAGCTTTCATACTCTTAATACAGATCAACCAGGAAAAAAAGAAAAAAGAAAAACCAGACTAGGCTTCATGTGAGTATCTGGTGTATCATGTTCTCCAGAGCTAAGCCTTTGCTAAATGGAAAAGGCTAATATTATCAGATGTTCTACATCTGTCCTCACAGTTCCATTTAAGTGAGTTTCCCAACTCTGGGTCTTGGCTAACTCAATAAGAATTTGATCGTGGTCCAGGAGGTGACCCAATGGATAAGGCTTTGAACACTCAAGCATGAGGTCCCCAAGTTCAATCCCCAGCAGCACATGTATCAGAGCGATGTCTGGTTCTTTCTCTCCTATCATTTCTCATGAATAAATAAATTAAATAAAATACATATATACACACATATATAAAGAATTTGATGCAGTGTGAATACTACTAATAAAAATTCCTGTATTCGAATTATGTGTGAGAATGCAATGTTACTTTCATCCATTTCCCGAATCTTTAAATCACTGCTTTTAAAACTGAGATGACAAGGGGCTGGGTAGTGGTGCACCAGGTTGAGTGCATGTTACAGTGTGCAAGGACCTAGGTTCGAGCCCACAGTCCCCACCTGCAGGGGGAAAGTTTTGCAAGTGGTGAAGCAGTGTTGCAGGTCTCTCACCCTCTCTATCCCTCCCTTTCCTCTTGATTTGTCTCTATCCAATAAATAAATAAATAATTTTAAAAGTAACAACTTTTAAAAAAAAACAGACGACAGAGTAACCTTTTCTTACTTAATATCTACTTATTTATTGGATAGAAACTTAGAGAAGAGGTAAGGTGAAGATAGAAAGATAGACACCTACAGCCCTGCTTTACCACTTGTGAAGCTTCCCCCTGAGGGCCTGAACCCAGGTCCTTGCACATTGTAACATGTGCACTCCATCAGGTGTCACCACTGCCTGGCTCCCTAAAGTAACTTTCTTTATCAGCCCTAAATATCCTACTCCCCATCACAGACTTAACAAAATGTTACCCTTCTCCTGAACATTTTTTTTTCACTAATTTACTGAACAAATAGCATCAAATATATTTACTATTCATTCAGTAAATGCTTTATGGGTACCTACAACCTACTGGACACTGCTCTAGCTGTTGGCATTAAAGAGACTGGATAAAAGTTACATGTTTTCAAGAAACTTTCGTTCCATTGAGGGAGAAAAATGACAAAATTAGTAAAGCTCATGGTATTTGAGTTTATGATAAGTAATAATATATATATATATATATATATATATATATATATATATGAATAAGGAAGGTGTGGTCTGGGAGGTGGCGCAGTGGATAAAGCATAGGACTCTCAAGCATGAGGTCCTGAGTTCAATCCCCGGCAGCACATGTACCAGAGTGATGTCTGGTTCGTTCTCTCTCTCCTCCTATCTTTCTCATTAATAAATAAATAAGAAAAACAAAATAAAACAACAACAACAACAACAAAACCCACTGGTTCCTTTGTGGGAAAAAAAAAAGAATAAGGAAGATAAGAAAGGAGTTGGTTGTACTTTTAAATCATCAGAAAAGCCCTCCTGAGAAAGTAACATTTAAAGAAAGATTATGAAGACCTGAAGAGGGGGAGGATATGAGTCATGTAGATAATTTAAAATAATTTTACTACTTATTTTGGATAGAGACTGAGAAATTGAAAAGGTAGGTGGTGGTAGAGAGGGAGAGAAACAAAAAAGACAATGACAACACGACGTCACTGTTGATGAAGCTTCCCCATCCTTGCATTTGGTGACGGGGGGGGGGGGGGGGGGGGCTTGAATCAAGGGCCTTGTGTATTATAATATGTGTTCTCTACCAAGTGTGCACCAACCAGCCCCTTAAAAACATATTTTAGAAAGAGGAAATGAGACTCCATGCTGGGAAGATCCTGGTGTGTTTAAGGAAAGGGGAGAGTGTTATAGTGAGATCAGAAAGTTAAGTGGGTACCAGAGACACAGCCTTGAGAGCCACTGTTAAGAGTACTAGCTTTGAGGGCCAGGTGTTGGTGCAGTCAGTTGAGTGCACATGTTACCAAGTGAAAGAAGGGTCAAGCCCCTGGTCCTTACCTGCAGAGAGGAAGCTTCATGAGTGGAGCTGCAGGCATTTCTCTTTATATTCCCCACTCTATCTCCCCTTCCCGTCTCAATTTCTCTCTGTTCTATCAAATACAAAAATTGTATAAACGACCACTAGTTTTTACAACTGAATATGACAGTTGTTGCAAGATTTGAGCAAATATGTGACATCACTTTTTATATTGCCAGGAAAAAAAAATAATAAAGGGTAACATGGATTGATAAGCCTGACTGGAGGTGGTGTACTGCACCAAAGTAGAAGAGTCTGGGGTGGGGTGGGGGGAAAGTTCAAGTCCTGGGACATGATGGCAGAGGAGGACCTACTGGGGGTTGAATTATGTGGAAAGGTTATACATGTACAACATGTATTGTATTTTACTGTTGACTGTAAACCATTAATCCCCCAATAAAGAAATTAAGAAAAAGAAAGAAAGAAAAAGAAAGAAAAGCATGAAGGCCAAATAAGAGGTTATTATATAAACTCACTGTGGATTGGGCTTGGAAAATAGTAACAACAATGGTCAGGTTCCGTTTTATTCAGAGCAAATATGACAAGACTTATTGACAAATTTGATATGGGACATGAAAGACCAATGTGAAGAAAATTTTAAAGTTTATGACCTGAACAGTAAAGGAATTGAATAGCCATTAATTTATTTGGAATAGCTCGTGTTCAAAGGAGTGGTGTGCAAGCTAGAGAAATAAACCTGGGCATCATCAGTATAGAGATAATATCTAAAGATAGGAGGCTAAGACCTAGGTGGGGGCACACTTGGTGGAGTGCACATATTACTATGTCCAAGGACTGGGGTTCAAGCCTGTCTTCCACCTTCAGGGGGAAGCCTCAAGAGTGGTGAAGCCAAGTCTGCAGGTGTCTCTGGTTATCTTCCTCTCCCTTCTCATTTATCCCTGTCCTATCAAGTAAAGGGGAGGGGAAGAGAAAAAAAAAAAAAAAAAGGCCACCAGGTGTGGTGAGTTTGTTGTGCAGACACTGAGCCCAAGAACTTTCATAATGGAGAAAACTTTTTGAAGTGACCTATAAGAAATGAATAAAGATGCTTCAAAATAGTAAAGCAAAGGCCAAAACGCCAACTATTCTCTCTATACTTGTTTCTTCATCAGAAAAATAGATATAATACTCATTAATACTTTTAAGTAAAAGTTACTTAAAATAATGTCTGGTGGTGGTAAATTCTCAAAGGCATCAGCTATTATCTATCCAAATAGATAGCAAATTCATCTATATCCAGAATATTTAAAAATTATTCCCCAAACCATTCTCAGTAGTTATCAAAGAAATGTTTATTTCTACTTTTTAAAAAATATATATTTATTTATTGAATAGAGACAAAGAGAGCAAGAGAAATCAAGGGGCAGATAGCATAATGGTTATGCAAAGGGACTCTCATGCCTGAGACTCCAAAGTCCCAGGTTCAATCCCCTGCACCATAAGCCAGAGCTGAGCAATGCTCTAGTAAGAGAGAGAGAGAGAGAGAGAGAGGAAGGGAGGGTGGGAGAGATGGAGGGAGAGAGGGAGGGAGAGAGAGAGGGAGAAAGGGAAAGAGAGGGAGAGATTGTGATCAAGAAGGAATGGGAGATAGAAAGACTGAGAGAGACATACATCCCTGTTTTATCAGTCACAAAGCTTCTTCCCTGCAGGTGGGGACTGGAGGACCTGAACCCTGCTCCTTAAGCATTGTAACTGGAGCTCAAGCTGATGTGCTACCACATGATCCCTATTTCTACTTTAACACTTATTTCTCTGAAACAAGGACAAAACTGAACTAGTTAATTTGATGAATGATTTCATCTGGTATCATATTAAACTTGTATTAGGAAAAGGAAAATACAGCTCAGTGTACCCACTGTGTCATTGACTAGATTGGCATTTACTACTAATTTTTTCTTTGAATTCCCAATTAAGCACAGTCCAAATCCTTTCTGCAGGTGATATTAATTATAGCCAGACATCCCCCCGCCTATTCAGATTTACGTGCAAAAAGAGCACAGTCACAGGAAAGATTTTCCAAGTCTTCAATGCTTTCTTCTGTTAGCTTTTTTTTTGGGGGGGGGGGGCAGCCACCTTTCAAAAACAATTAGTTAACAGATATAAAACATTACTTTGGAGCTATCAGGTATAAAACAAGTTGTCATAAGTTAAACAAAATAAGGAAAAACAAAAAAAATCAAAGATCAGAGGAAGAAAAAGTTTATTTTCTCTTCCACTTTGCATAGCATAAATACAAGCTGTGCAACCAAAGATTACACTAATGCATAGCTTTAAAATACTAATGTGTCAGATAAAATGTAAAAGATACTGAATTCATTTAATTCTAGTAGGTTTTTCTCTTCGGGTATATCCAAACTACTGGTTCAACAACAACAAAACCCAGCAGAATGTAGACTGCTCTGGCAAGAACACCTAAAATTTGAAACTGGTGGGAGTGCCCAAAATGATCTTTCAATATCAAAACTTAAAAGAAACAGAGACCTCGTAGGCAGCAACAGAATGTGGGTGGAAGGAGGGCCAGAGACCAGTTCTTGTGACGGCTATTTGAGGTCAGCAGTAAAGCAACAAATACAGTTATACAGCAACTGGACCACCGCCCGAAGCCCCTTGCACCGCCTGAGTTGTCAAACTAAAGACACTTCTTTAAGAACTTAAATAGGAGGGGCTCTTGCCCCTCCAAGAATAGAACCTAGAGATCTGTTTCCCAGCTGCACTCATCGCTACTGAGTGAGGGCGACACATAGAGGTTCATGTCCCCAGAGCAAGCACAAAATCCAAGGAGAAGGGCATTAATAGGTACCTGTTTGTCTCTCTCGAATACTGCCTGCAGCAGCTGCCGCCATCTTGACTCCCAGAATTCACTGCCAGCTGCCGAGTGGCCCCCGTGGATGACGTGGCTGAGCCCGCCGCCCCGGAAGCAAAGCCCGACGGGGCGGAGCCTAGGGGCGTGACCTCGGGCTCTCTCCGCAAACTTGGAGGTGTAAATGGTATTATCAGAAAGGCTTGAATTGTTTCAGCTGGGGAGTGGTAGGACTCTTTATCCTAGCTCACCAAACAAACCACTTCTCTCAAATAGCCGCAGGTTTCAGGGTTGGGGCGTGATGGAGTGAGAATATTTGGAAAACTTCAGCATCACAGAACTCCAGTAAAAGCAACTCCTGGAACAATGCAGGAACTTAAATGCTGGCTCCCTCCTGTTTTTTCCCCTCAGTAGGAATGGTTTCCTTTTCACTCCCCTTTTCTGTAAAACGGGCGATTTTGAAGTTCTCCTCTTGCAAATCCTAGTCTCATGTGTGAAGTAGAATGGTCTAGTTTTATGATGTTTTTCCTACCGTGGACACAAGGACCTGTGGGTTGCAAAAATATTAGGTCCCCGCTCCTTTGCAGGAGAGGAGATAAAGTGGATATTGCTGGTGTTTTAATGGGCATTTGAAGCTAGGTGGTAGTAAATGTATCCAATATTAGTGCTTTATAATTTAGTCCACAGGTTTTTATTGGATGTCAAAAGTGAACGCACAATGATAAACTCATTTCACCTGTCCAATAGGATACTGCACTAGTTATTGAATATGTTCCTTCTGAAGCTGTACTAGATTTTGAAATGAAATTCGCCTTAAATTTGTTGGAAAACTTAACTTTCTTTCAAAATTATGTTAGAAATCACTTTAGCTTAACAACACCAATTTTTTATACAATACCAAGTTCTCTATTTCAGCAATAAAAATGCTTTTTAAACGAGGGCAAGGAGATTGCTCACCTGCCTTATCAAGCTCTAGACCATAGGTTCAATTCCCTACAAAGTTCCACTATCCATGGAGCTGTCGGTGCTGTTCCCATGTGGTATAAAGGACATGCACCAGGCCTCAGCATTGAATAAAAATAAACTAAATGTAAAACAGGTGATTTTATTTCTCACTAGGAAACGCCCTAGAACTGAACCCATACTCTTTCTTTTCTTGTATAAACTTTGTTTTTGATGTACAGTTGACGAATACTAAAATAAAGTATACATATACATCATGATTTCATATACATATATACTATGAAAGATATTCCCCATCTAGTTTTCACTTACATCACTTTGTATGTATTTATTTTTGGTGAAAGAACTTCTCCAGAAATGTCACTTAAACAATACAATATTACCAACAATACTTATGTTTTGCATCAGATACTAAGACCTTATTTATCTAATATTTAAAAGTTTGTTACTGTATTGTATGATTTATGTATAGGAGCTGAAAAAAAACTCAAGAAAGCAATAATAAAGCGGGTGGCCTAGCATATAATGCAGTAGATAAAGTGTTGGACCCTCAAGCATGAAGTGCTGAATTTGATCCCTGGCAATGCAGATGATAGAGTGATACTTTCCTCTCTCCTTTTTTTTTTTTTTAATATTTTTTAATATTTATTTTTCCCTTTTGCTGCCCTTTTTTTTTCATTGTTGTTGTAGTTATTATTGTTGTTATTGATGTCGTCATTGCAGGATAGGACAGAGAGAAATGGAGAGAGATGGGGAAGACGGGGAGAGAAAGATTAGACACCTGCAGACCTGCTTCACCGCCTGTGAAGTGACCCCCTGCAGGTGGGGAGTCGGGGGCTCAAACCGGGATCCTTATGCCGGTCCTTGCGCTTTGTCCTCTCTCCTTTCACACAATTCCCATTACCAGAATTCAGTATCTCATCCCCTCCCCTGATAGCTTTCCTATTCTTTAACCCTCTGGGAGTATGGACCCAAGGTCATTGTGGGATGCAGAAAGTGGAAGGTCTGGCTTCTGTCATTGCTTCCCTGCTAAACATGGCCCTTGACAGGTCGATCCATACTCCCAGCCTGTCTCTCTCTTTCCCTAGAGGGGAAGGGCTCTGGGGAAGCAGAGCTCCAGGACACATTGGTGGGGTTGTCTGTCCAGGGAAGTCTGGTTGGCATTATGCTAGCATTTGGAACCTGGTGGCTGAAAAGAGAGTTAACATGCAAAGCCAAACAAATTGTTGACTAATCATAGACCTAAAGGTTGGAATAGTGCAGATGAAGAGTTGGGGGGGGCCCTCCATTTTGTAGATAGCTAGTAGGCATATTTTAGTTATATTCCAAAGGGCCTGTGGCTATACTAGTGGGTTTTTTTTTTTTTTTTTGCCTGAGCCCAAGATCTGATATGCAGGTGGATCCTAATTATTGTCTGGGGAGGTGATGTCATGGCTAGAAAAAAAAAGGACCAGAAAACTGGATTAGGGAGAGAGTAGCTCCCAAATATGGGAAAGGTTTATAAATACTGTTGACTGCAACCTCCATCGATTTGATGTGATCTGGGGCCCATACTCAGCTTAGGAGCTATGTGATCTCTGCATCCCTAATAGATCAGAATTCACATTCTGTGGTCATAAGTAGGAACATTCCAGGCTGCCCCAATATCAGGACCCATCTTCCTCAGGTGTAGCATAGACTATATTGTCCAGCCTCCCTTAGGAGGATGGAACATTTTCTACCATTGTTGATCCAAGTTGAGGGCAAGGTCCTATGGGGGCCCACAAAGGGGTCTATTGTGTTGTTCCTGATAGGAATGGCAGATACCAATGGAGAGAGGGATTTATTTGAGATCTAGGCCCATCATATCTGTTTGGGAATCTCAGGACTCCCCAGATAGGGCCCCAGCTGATGGGGTGGCCTAAAAGTGACTACAGAGTCATCTTTAAAGTATGCCAGTCTCTTGCCTTTATTCAGCTTTTGCAGTCCTTGCTTTGATGAGGTTAGCTTTGGAGTGAGTTAGAGAATTGTAATAGGAAGTAGGTGAGGAGAGTATCTAAGTCTAAGTAGACACTATTTCATTATGAACTTGATACTGACTCACTACAGACTATTGTGTATTTTTGCTTGCAGGTATATATTTTGCCCTAATTTATGGATACATGTGAACATATGCTCTATCTTACAGGACCTGGTCTATATCTAGGTTTTGGGATTTTGTTAGGAAGTGAACCGCCTGGAATAGAATCAGAGAATACTATGAAAGGAAAGGTCTTATTGGAGTAATGAGGGTGAAGGGATGACATTCCATGCCTGATGTCTCTGGACACAGTCTGAATTGAAGCATGCTGAGGGGGTACTTGTGTTGATTATGTTAGGATTGGCAGATGGAATATCATCTGGTATGAGTTGAGAGAAGCATGCAGGAAAGTGAGCCCCACCCTGGAGTTTCCAGGACTGGGAGAAATATAGGCTCTAAAGAGAATGCGAGACGATCTTGCTGTCTTAGGATTTAAGAAGATAACAGATAGCTATTACTATAATCACATTATTTGGCAATTGGGTTACCTTTGAAATATCTCTTTGTTAGGATTTGCTGTATACACAACATCACCATAATTTTTTTGACATTATTTGCATATAGCTGTGCCACTGGTTGCTTCTGTTCTTCCTGGTCTAAGCTTTTAAGAGAGTCAGCATATCAAAGACTCAGCCTATGTATTACAAAGACTCAGTCTGTGATTTCAAAAGTTTGAGGCATTCAATTAATTTTCCCCTCTCATATTAATTAAATAGTGATTTATGTGACTACAAATTAATAGGAGTGTACATAAACACCATTCCCACCCACAAAAGATTGTGTCCCATTCCCCCCTCCCCACCCCTGGCCCCATGAAGCTGAACATCCACTCTCACCCTCAACCCAGGGTTTTTACTTGGTACCCTACTCCAAGACATGACAGTCCCTCCTCTAGCATTTTTACTTTTCTTTTTTTTTGCCTCCAGGGTTATCATTGGGAATCGGTACCTGCACTACAAATCCACTGTTTCTGGAGGCTACTTTTTCCCTTTCGTTGCCTTGTTTTATCTTTTTGTTATTAGTATTGTTGTTATTGCTGTCATTGTTGGATAGGACACAGAAATTGAGAGAGGGGAATTCAGAAGAGGGGTAGAGAAAGATAGACACCTGCAGACCTGCTTCACCGCCTATGGAGCGACCCCTTGCAGGTGGGGAGCTGGGGGCTGGAACCTGGATCCTTATGCTGGACCTTGCGCTCCACGTCATGTGCACTTAACCCACTGCACTACCCGCTGGCCCCCACTAACTTACTTTTCCTTTCCATGGAATATAAAATATTGTGGTCCAGGAGGTGGCGCAGTGGCTAAGGCACTAGACTCTCAAGCATGAGGTCCTGAGTTCAATCCCTGGCAGCACATGTACCAGAGTGATGTCTGGTTCTTTCTCTCCTATCTTTCTCATTAATAAATAAAATCTTTTAAAAAAATTAAAAAAAAAAAAAATAAAATATATATATACAGATCTTCCCAACTTTGAATAGCTCTTATTTGAGTACTTTCAAATGCAAGTCTTCTAACCATTCCAGTTCCATTGTACACTCGTTCCAAATATATTTTTTTATATTTTATATTTATTTATTTTCCCTTTTGTTGACCTTTTTATTATTGTTGTAGTTATTATTGTTGGTGTTATTGATGTCATTGTTGTTAGACAGGACAGAGAGAAATGGAGAGAGATGGGGAAGACAGAGGGGGAGACAAAGATATAGACAGCTGCAAGCCTGCTTCACCGCCTGTGAAGTGACTCCCCTGCAGGTAGGGAGCCGGGGGCTTGAACCAGGATCCTTATGCCAGTCCATGTGCTTTGCACCACATGCGCTTAATCCAATGCGCTACCGCCCGACTCCCACTCATTCCAAATATTATAAATGCCATTAATACAAAACACTAACCAAAGTCTAACACTCTAACAACATATAAATATACCTGGGGCCCTAGTCGGGGATTCCTGAGATTCCCAAACAGATATGATAGGCCTAAATCTCAAATAAATCCCTCTCTCCATTTTTATCGGCCATTCCTATCAGGAACAACACAATAGACCCCTTTGTGAGCCCCCATAGGACTTTGCACTCAACTTGGATCAACAATGGTAGAGAATGGGGAATCCGGTAGTAGTGCAGTGGGTTAAAGGACCTGAGTAAGGATCCTGGTTCCAAGCCTTGGCTCCCCACCTGCAGGGGAGTCCCTTCACAGACAGTGAAGCAGGTCTGCAGGTGTTTATCTTTTTCTCCCCCTCTCTGTCTTCCCCTCCTCTCTCCATTTCTCTCTGTCCTATCCAACAACTACAACATCAACAACAATAATAGCTACAACAATAAAAACAAGGGCAACAAAAAGGAAATATTTAAAGAAACAAAAGGGCAACAAAAGTGAATAAATAATAATAAATAATAATAAATCTCTACAATGGTAGAGAATGTTCCATCCTCCAAAGGGAGGCTGGACAATATAGTCTATACCACACCTGAGGAAGATGGGTCCTCATATTGGGGCAGCTTGTTCCTACTCATGACCATAGAATGTGAGTTGGGATCTACAGGGATTCAGAGGTCACAAAGGTTCCTAAGCTGAATATGGGCCTCAGATCAGATCAAATCAATGGGGTTTTTAGTCAACAATATTTATACACCTTTCCCATATTTGGGAGCTACTCTCTTCCCTGATCCAGCTTTCTGGTCCTTTTTCCAGCCATGATATCATCTCTCCAGACAATAACTTGGATCCACCTACATATCTACAAAATGGAGACCCCCAACTTTTCATCTGCACTATTCTAGCCTTTAGGTTCATGATTAGTCAACAATTAGTTTGACTTTATATGTTAACTCTCTTTTCAGCCACCAGGTTCCAGATGCTAACATGATGCCAACCAGACTTCCCAGGACAGACAACCCCACCAACGTGTTCTGGACCCCTGATTCCCCAGAGCCCCACCCCACTACAGAAAGAGAGAGACAGGCTGGGAGTATGGATCCACCTGTCAAGGGCCATGTTCAGGAGGGAAGCAATTACAGAAGCCAGACCTTCCACCTTCTGCACTCCATAATGATCTTGGGTCCATACTCCCAGAGAGTTAAAGAATAGGAAAGCTATCAAGGGAGGGGATGGGATACAGAGTTCTGGTGGTGGGAATTGTGTAGAGTTGTCCCCTCTTATCCTATGGTTTTATTAGTGTTTCCTTTTTATAAATAAAAAATTTAAAAATATATATAAAATGGCAAAAATTGTCCTCACAAGTGAGTGCTTATTGGGTGGATTACAGCTATATAAGAAAATACACCACTGAAAAACAGTGGTATTAAACAGTCTTCATTAGACGGAGGCTAAGTAGTTGTTATGCATTACTAGATTAAAAATAAACTATGGCCTCAGAGTGCTATTTTATTGTAGACGTTTATTTGACCACACCTATCTAAATTTCTGGCTTAATTTATTATATCAAATTATTGGTTAACATTAAAAAGATAGCTTTAACACAAATTATCTCAGATCAGCTCATTCAAGAGAGTCTTAGGTATCACCTAAAAATGATATTTTATTTACTTAGCCTGATGTATATATTATTTATGTTTTTTTTTTTCCTCCAGGGTTATTGCTGGGCTCGGTGCCTGCACCATGAATCCACCGCTCCTGGAGGCCATTTTTTCCCCTTTTTGTTGCCCTAGTTGTTGCAGCCTCGTTGCGATTATTATTGCCATTGTTGACGTTGCTTTGTTGTTTGATAGGACAGAGAGAAATGGAGAGAGGAGGGGAAGACAGAGAGAGAGGGGAGAGAAAGATAGACACCTGCAGACCTGTTTCACCACCCGTGAAGCGACTCCCCTGCAGGTGGGGAGCCGGGGGCTCGAACCCGGATCCTTACGCCGGTCCCTGCGCTTTGCGCCACGTGCACTTAACCCACTGGGCCACCCCCCGACTCCCATTATTTATGTTTTATTAGAACATTGCTCTCAGTTCTGGCTTATATGGTGGGGCTGGCAATTGAACCTGGGACCTCAGATCTCAGGCACGAAAAGGTTTTTTTTTTTTTTTTTTGCATAACTATTTTTTTGCAACCTCCCTGGCCCATCTCGATACACTTTAGAAAGTTAGGGGGTCGGGCGGTAGCGCAGTGGGTTAAGAGCACATGGTGTAGAGCTCAAGGACCAGCGTAAGGATACCGGTTCGAACCCCAGCTCCCCCCCTGCGGGGGGGCGGGGGGAGGTCGCTCCACGAGCAGTGAAGCAGGTTTGCGGGTGTCTGTCTTCCCCTCCTCTCTCCATTTCTCTCTATCCTATCCAACAACAGTGACATCAGTAACAACAATAACAACCACCACAACAAAAAAACAACAAGGGCAACAAAAGGGAAAAATATAGCCTCCAGGAGCAGTGGATTTGTGGTGCAGGCACCAAGCCCCGACAATAACCCTGGAGGTAAATAAAATAATAATAAGGTACTTAATTTAGTTTGTATAATCACATTGAGTGGCATAAGTATATGCTAGAAAACTTCATTGTGAGGGCCAGGCAGTGGCACACCTGGTTAACCACTCACATTACAGTAGTGCACAAGGACCTGGGTTCAAGTTCCTGCAGCCCACCTGCTGGGGGAAAGCTTCACAAGTGGTGAAGCAGGGCTGCAGATTTCTCTCTCCATTTCTATTCCCTCCTCCCCCTCTCAATTCCTCTATCTCTAACGAATAATAAATTAAAAAAAATACAACTTCATTGTGTGTGGTCATATCTGGAGGTATTTAAAAGGGAAAGGAGGGCAGACTGAGTTCATTACACCAAGCATAGGACCTGTATACAGTAGGTACTGGGATATGTTTGGAAACTGGAAGAGAGAGTGGTCATAATCACAAGTTTAAAAATGTATCTCTTGGGATTGGTGGTGACACACCTAGTAAAGCAGTTTATCATGCACAAAACCCCACAAACTCTACCCACCATCTGCAGGGAAGAAGCTTCACAAGTAGTGGATCTCTTTAGGAGTCGACAGGTGGTTCCCCCAGTAAAGAATACATGTAACCAGGGACAAGGACCCAGCTTTGAGCTCCAGTTGTGTGTGTGTGTGTGTGTGTGTGTGTGTGTGTGTGTGTGTGTGTGTGTGTATTGGTAGAGCTGTGTGTGTATTGCTGGGAGCAGAGTCCTGTAGACACAGAGGCCCATCGATAACCCTAATGTTAAAAAAAAAAAAAGCGTGAACTGTGACGATGAGTGGTGACACACCTAGTTGAGCGCACCTGTTACAATGTGCAAAGACCCAGGTTGAACTTCACTGGTCCCGACCTGCTGGGGAGACAGCTTCACAAATGGTAAAGCAGTGCTACAGGGTCTCTCTCTCTCTCTCTCTCCTTTCTTCCCCCTTCCCTTTTAATTTGTCCCCATCCAATAATGAATAAAAATACTTTTTAGAAATCACTTTACAGTCTGGGAGGTTGCACAGTATTGGACTGGCAAGCATGTAATCCTGAGTTTATGTCCCAGAACTGCATATGCCATTCTTCCCTCCCTCTCTAGCTTGTGAAATAAGATCTCCTCAAAACATTCCAAGTTTCCCTAAACTATATTTAATATACTTCAGTAATCCATCATAAAACATATTTTTATATGGGGGGGCAGCTAGCATAATGGTTATGCAAACACTCTCATGCCGGAGGCTCCAAAGTCCCAGGTTCAATCTCCCATACCAGCTGAACAGTGCTCTAGTTAAAAAATAAAAATAAAAAAAAGTATTTTTTATGTTTGGCACTGCTTTACTTAAATTATAACTCATAGTTTAATAGCTAGATGTAAAATAGTAATAATTACTTAAGAGTCATGCTTATAAGTAATACTCTTGGTTTGATAATTTTTTTTCCTTTTTTTTTTTTTTTCTTTCCTTCCAGGGTTATTGCTGGGGCTTGGTGCCTGCACTACAAATTCACTGCACCTGGAGGCTATTTCCTCCCTTTTTTTTTTTTTTTGTTACCTTTGTTGTTTATCCCTGTTGTTATTGCTGTCGTTGGATAGGATAGAGAGAAATAAGAGAAAGGAGGGGAAGACAGAGAGGGGGTGAGAAAGACACCTACAGACCCACTTCACCACTTATGAAGCAACCCCTGCCTGCAGATGGGGAGCCGGTCCTTGCACTTTGCACCAGGTGCGCTTAATCAATTGAGCTACTGCCCCCCCCCCTTTTTTTTTTTTACCAAAGCACTATGCAGCTCTGGCTTTTGATAGTGTGGGGGATTGAACCTGGGACTTCGGAGCCTCAGGTATAAGAGTCTCTTTGCATATAAAGCCAAGGAAATTGTTGACTAATCATGAACCTAAAGGCTGGAATAGTGTAGATGAAGAGTTGGGAGGGGGGGTCTCCATTTTGTAGATAGCTAGTAGGCATATTTTAGTTATATTCCTTTATATGTTAACTCTCTTTTCAGCCATCAGGTCCCAGATGCTAACATGATGCTAATCAGACTTCCCAGGACAGACAACCCCACCAATGTGTTCTGGAGCTCTGATTCCCCAGAACCCCGAACCCACTAGGGAAAAAGAGACAGACAGGCTGGGAGTATGGATCGACCTGTCAATGCCTATGTTCAGCGGAGAAGTAATTACAGAAGCCAGGCCTTCCACCTTCTGCATCCCACAATGACCTTGGGTCCATACTCCCAAAAAATAGGAAAGCTATCAAGGGAGGAGATGGAGTTCTGGTGGTGGGAATTGTGTGCAGTTGTACCCCTCTTATCCTATGGTTTTGTCAGTGTTTCCTTTCAAAAAAAAAAAAGAGTCTCATTGCTAGTTTTAACTAGCTTCTTATAGTTTGTGTAAGTTTAATGATAGTTCAGAGTTTTATAAAAATTAGGTTGGTTGTAAAACAAAACTTCAATTATTAGCATGTAAAAGGCTTTTATTAATTATTCAAATTCCTTTGAATAATTAAATCATTTTCTTGTGCTTGATAAACAGAATTCAACCTGAGGACCCCCCCCCCCCCAAAAAAAAGAGCTTTTTAAATATTCTTAAAACTTCAAGCTGAAGAGGAGCATGATTTGTTGGGTCTTTTACTTAAGTATAACAAAACATTATACTAGGCCTATGTTTTCATTATATTTTGTTACTGGTACTAAATGATATATTGTAGTATCAATTCATTTTTTATCAGAGCTCTACTTAGCTCTGGCTTATGGTGGTGCAGCAAATTAAACCTTGGACTTTGGAGTCTGTTTGCATAACTACTATGCTATCTACTCCTTCTATATTTTTTCCTTTAAAATATCAATAATTAGGGGCCAGGTGGTGGCGCACCTGATTAAGTGCACATGTTGCAATGCGTCAGGACCCAGGTTCCAGCCCCCAGTCCCCACCTGCAGGGGGAAAGCTCTGCGAGTGGTGAAGCAGGGTTGCAGGAGTCTCTCTGTCTCTTTCCCTCTCTGTCTCTCCCTTCCGATTGATTTCTGACTGTCAATATCCAATAAAGATAATGAAAAATTTTAAAAACAAAAATATCAATAATTTAATTCCTCTTGAAAATATCAATGATTTAAGGGAGCTTCCTTTGAAGGGTGAAGGGTGTGATGGCTAACATATGCTTTGTGTGTCAAGAAAAAGGTGGTTAAAACCAAGCAAATTACCTCTCATGATCACTTCTCATGTTTTACTTCAGGAGAAAAACTTGTCTATATTTGATGATAGGCTAAGGAAGTCAGACTTTTCAATTTTCTCTTTAGCAAAAGTACAGACATGGGATCATGACTATAGGGATTATTTATCTTCAAATTGCTATGCACAGTTTATTGTTAGCTTTTAGTAGCACTAGTAAGAAAGTAAAGAAACTTAAGTGTTTATAAACAGATACACAGAAACAGTAATTACCTTGGCAATGTTACATTAGAATGGGTTTTTGCATCTTTTCTTTATACATTTCTACATTGTTTATATAACAACATACCTTACAACAGTAATAAGAAACTATAATGCAATCATGTGGGGTTACCTATCATACAATCTGCTTGGTAATAAATAACCATAGAACAGTCAAACTAACCACATGGCAATCCAGAGATCATTTGGATACTTAAATGACTATGGATCAAAAATACTACGGTTTAATACCACACATGTGATAAAGGAAAACAAAATTCCATGATTAAAGCCAAGGCTTTAAAGAATATACTTCTTAGGTATTTTCAAATACATTTTAAACTCCTCAGAAGTGTTTTTAAAATCTATGGAATGTCCATGGAGTCCAGAATATCTGTGCAATTCTGCTATTTTATAATACTTTTCATTAGGTATAATCTAATTGCAGTGTGTTTATTTTATGATGATTCAGTGTAGCCAATTTAGTGTCATCCTAGAAAAGGATATAGATAACACATATCTTTGGCATATACATATACATATATACCTTTTGATTTAAGGAATAGGATTTATGAATTAGATTTCCTATTTAATGTTCTAAACATTAAATGGCTGTTTGAAAATTGCATTACACCTAGGAAAACCATCTTGCCCCTTGTAGCTAATTCTAATTTACAAAAAGATTGTATGGGAACTACTATATAGTCATACTGAAAGTATTTACACTGATGTTTATGAAGCATGTATATTAAGAAAATAGAAAAATATCACCTATGACTGGCACACATTAACAAAAAGTTTCTAGCTTAAATAAACATTTAATATTCATATAAGTTTTATTAAAGCAAGTTCAGATGGATGATGGGCAAATTTCTGAAACAAAAAGTGGCAATAGCAGCTTTTAAAGAAGCATCTCCTTGTTTAAACAGTTTAAGGTCCAATGTAGTGGGAACTTTTTTCCTTTTCTAGTCTTAGAGTGTTTCCTATGGCAAAATCCATATTTTCTTGAAATTCTTTATATGTAGTGGTGATTGGAAGAGTCAAACAGTTACTACATTTGTTGCCAACAGGAAAATCCATGTGTAGGCATTCAATTGAAGGAGTGGGTTTAAAGCCAGCAGGTGGAATAGAATTGCAACCAGTTGCAAAATTAAGAATGTCTTCCATTGTTGTTGTAGATTTGCCATCTGAAAAGATTAGTGGAAAAAAGGGTTGAGAGAGAAAGAGATAAGGAGAGAGAAAGAAAATAAATACAAATTTTATCTTGCCATTACTACTGACTTTTCCTCAACTAGTCTAGGAATGTTGAAAGAGAAAGACAGTCACACTTATTTTGGGAAAACTAATCACTAATTCAAGAGGATTAGCAGAAAAGTAGTACACTCAATAAAGACTTCTTTTAAAAATATTTATTAATTTCCCCTTTTTGTTGCCCTTTTTTATTGTTGTAATTATTATTGTTGTTATTGATGTCTTCATTGTTGGATAGGACAGAGAGAAATGGAGAGAGGAGGGGAAGACAGTGAGGGGGAGAGAAAGACAGACACCTGCAGACCTGCTTCACCTCCTGTGAAGCGATGCCCTGAAGGTGGGGAGCCGGGGGCTTGAACCAGGATCCTTACTCCGGTCCTCGCTCTTTGTGCCACCTAACGCTTAACCACTGCGCTACCACCCGACTCTCAATAAAGACTTCTTTGAATAACAAAGTAGGACTCATAATGTCATTTAGTAGAACTTCTAACTATATGCTGAATGCCTGCTGCATCATACAGTCCAAGAGGTTTTTATGAGCTTGGAAATCTCAACTTTTCAGGATATGGTACTAAAAACAATTTAAAACTACTTCTACATCATCACTATTGGGGAAAAAAAAAATCCAATGCAGAAATAAAAGTGAAATGATGTTCGCCAACCAACCTCCAAAGCTAAACAAGATATAAAAATACATTATTTCCGAGGGCTGGGTGGTAGTGCAGTGGGTTAAGTGCACTCGGTGCAAATCTCAAGGGTAGGCGCAAGGATTCTAGTTCCAGCCCACAGCTCCCCACCTGCAGGGGGTCGCTTTGCAAGTGGTGAAGCAGGTCTGCAGGTATCTATCTTTCTCTCCTCCTTTCTGTCTTCCTGTCCTCTCTCGATTTCTCTCTGTCCTCTCCAACAGCAACAATAACAGCTATGACAACAATAACAATAACGCCAACAAAGGCAACAAAATGGGGAAAATGGCCTTTACAAGCAGTGGATTTGTAGTGTAGGTACCGAGCCCTGCGATAACCCTGTAGGCAAAAATAAATAAATAAATAAGAGAAAAGAAAATAAGTCATTATTTCCTATTCTATTAAATGAATGACTTTATACTGTTAATGCTTTGTGTTAAATTAGAATATTTTTCTTTGTTGTATACCAGACAATGGGTCTAGTTCTATAGATATTTGCTATTATAGAGCAAACATAACTATAGCATGAGTCACTGGATAATTTTAAAAGTATTTTTTGGTTATCTAGTATATATAAAAGTTAAACTGTAATATAGTCTATTAAGTATGTAATAGCATTAAGACTAAAAATAAAGAGCAAATGTACATACCTTAACTAAAAAAACCCTTGTTAAAAAAATACTAATCGGGGAGTCGGGCTGTAGCGCAGTGGGTTAAGCGCAGGTGGCGCAAAGCACAAGGACCGGCATAAGGATCCCGGTTCGAACCCCGGCTCCCCACCTGCAGGGGAGTCGCTTCACAGGTGGTGAAGCAGGTCTGCAGGTGTCTGTCTTTCTCTCCTCCTCTCTGTCTTCCCCTCCTCTCTCCATTTATCTCTGTCCTATCCAACAACAACAACAACAACAATAACTACAACAATAAAACAACAAGGGCAACAAAAGGGAATAAATAAATAAAATAAATATTTAAAAAAATACTAATCATCATGTAAGCTTTCCTTCAGTAAGTGATAATCATTTTGCTGGAGGATCTTAAAAAAATACATCTGCTAAGCATAATAAAAGGAGATGTGCCTGCAGATTATTTTTTAAGGTTATCCTATGTTAAGGTAATCACACATTTACTTAAAGAATTTTCTAGGAAGACTTGCCTTTAACCTCAAATTATCTAAGGGAAAACAAATTGCAAACTATATATAACTATAATATCTTATCACTTTCAACTCAGCCATATAAAGTTGCTTTAAAGTTTTCACTTGTAAAAGTTGGTAAAAGTGATATATATATGAAAGAAACTAGTATCATGAACATTTGAAGACATCAAGATGAAGTAAAATAAAAGTTAACAGTAAAATAAAAGTAGAATATTCACATACCCTCAACAGCCTTTAAGTAACTGTTCCAAAAATTCAAAGCTTGTACATCAGACAATGTATGCACTGTGAAAAGGTCACTGAGGATTTTTGCAGAAAGATTCTCAGGTTTATGACAAAAGATGTCACAAAAAACTTCTGGATAAGTCTGAATTTTCTCCAAAACTCCAAGAGTTTTCAGACCCTGCTTAAAACTTATGAGAAAAGAAAAAAAAAAAATCCAATGCTCATATGTTTGATATTACAACAGGGATTTAATATTTCCAAGTAATTTACTGACATAGATACTTAGATGTGAGGAAAACAAATGAAAATAAGGATTAAACCATATGTAAAATTTTACATACAAATTCATAACAAGCTATACATTAATATAAATTGAATATTTCATGTCTGTATTATTTAGTTTACAGTCTTCCTTCCTTTCTTTCTTTCTTTTTACTTGAGCACTACGCAGTTCCAATTTATGGTAAAACCTAGGGTCAAACCTGAGACCTCAGAGTCTCAAAGCTTCTTTGGGATAACCACTATGCTAACTCCTCAGTCCTCAACCAGTGGTACATTGTTCTTTAAATATTTTTTTTATTTTTAAAAATTATCTTTATTTATTGGATAGACAGCCATAAATCAAGAATGATAGGGACAGAGAGGGATAGAGAAAGAGAGACACCTGCAGTCCTGCTTCACCACTTGCAAAGCTTTCCTCCTGCAGGTGAGGACTGGGCTCGAACCAGGGAGGGTCCTCACGCATTGGAACATGTATGCTCAACCAGGTGCACCACAACCCAGCCCCAAGAGTGATACATTTTAACCACATAATAAATTATATATGACAGAAAACTAACCAGTTTTTTCCCATCAGTCCTATAAATTTCCTTTTCTGAAATCCTTTGTATCTACTCATTTCTCTAAATGTCCTTATAATCTCTTGCAGAGAAACTACTGTATCAGAAATATCAATCACCAAGTTCATTTCTATTTTGTAGTCACAAAAGTGTGCCAGAAATAAACCCTAATATTGTCAGTCATCTTGAGGCCAACTGAATGAAGTAGAGAAGAGAACCAAAGTACCACTCAGGACACTCCTTAGCTGTAGTTTTCAGTTATACTAGGAACAGAAATTGGAACCTCTTCATGCATGAAAGTCCTGCGGGATACACACAGTACAGTCTCCCCAACCCTCCTCCTCCTCACTGTTGAATGATAGTTTAACTAGTTTTGTGAAGTTATTACCCTGGCTATTTTCAAGGATGTTTCCAAAAGACCTAATTTTAGTATAAATAATGTTTTATTATTATTATTATTGTTGAGAATGCAATTCTATCACATGGCATACTACACTTTGGTTCCTTAAGCCTATGACCACCCCCGCCCCATTCTCAAATAGCATTCTCTGTAATATTGCCCTACCCTCATCGTGTTTTCTAGTTAAATATCTGAATGGGTGCTCTTATTCTATTTTCATGACTTTGTTTTCAGTCTCATTGTTCTCAAAGATAATCAGTTTTCTCAACTGTCTAGCATTTAACAGGAACATTTTTAATTCCCATTGAATACTTAATTTTGCATAGATTTTAAAAAAGATTGCCAACAACTGGTACCAGCATTTTATCAATTCAAGGAAAGGAATTTTATACCCCACTAAGTCCCTGGGTCTTTTCCTTTCTTTTTTAAAAAATTAATTAATTAATTGATAGAGAAATTGAGAGATAGAAAGGGGGAGAGACAAAGACACATGTAGCCCTGTTTCACCACTCGTGAAGCTTTCCCCCTGCAGGTGGGGACCAGGGGCTTGAACCCGGGACATTGTGCACTATAATGTGTGCACTTAACCAGGTGTGCCACCACCTGGCCCCAGGTCTTTTCCTTTCTGTACTGTTATTTCCTGAATAATATTTCTATACATTGTGAATAATAGAAAACATTCTAATTTTTGCCTCACCCATCAATTGGGAAAACAAATAAGGAAGTATCAGCTTATTCTCCTGTCCCCCCTTTTGGTTTATTCTTGTAGTTATTATTATTGTTGTTGTTACTGATGTCATTGTTGTTGGATTGGAGAGAGGAGGGGAAGACAGAAGGGGGAGAGAAAGGCAGACACCTGCAGACCTGCTTCACCACTTGTGAAGTGACTCCCTTGCAGGTGGGGAGCTGGGGGCTCAAACCGGGATCCTTATGCTGGTTCTTGTGCTTCCAGTCATGTGCCCTTAATCCACTGCGCTACTGCCCAACGCCCTCTTCTGCTGCTTCTAATGTTTGATCAGTCTGTCTTTGATAATTTGTTTTCTGTTTCATAAACTTTCTACATATTCTTTTTTTTTTGGTAGATCTATCTAGTAGTAACAAATTCTCTTATTTTTCCTTCATCTGGCAGTATCTATTTTTCTATCTTCTCTCTGCTATTCACTGGGTCTTCATAGACAGATGTTCTGTCTTCATTTCTCTACATTTCAAAGTCTTATATCCATCTTCTATATAATGAACTGGATTTTTAGCTGTCTTAAATAAAAGCAATAAAGAGAAGTATATTTATATTACATAGATACAAAGTCCAGGATCACTTTCCAAGTAAGAATTACTATTTGATTGTCACGTTATGTTTTTTTTTCCTGTTGATTTCTCCTTTAAATTTTTGTAAAAAATATTTCATTATCTCATTGAGTATGTCCTTGTTTTCTTCTCTTTTCTTTTCAGTTTGCTCTTTTATTTAGTTCCTTGAGGTTCTAGGTCCAATACTTGCTTCTATGGATGGCAGTACTGTTTTCTCTTTTATTGGAAACTCTTCAGCAGTAATGTCTTTGGCATTTCTACTAGGCTTACTCAGACAGTAGAAATTTCCCTACATAGGTGTTAAATACTTGCTTTTGCCTGGTACTATAGATAGTACTATGGATCAAACTGGGTTCTACATAGGATATCAAACCAAAGTTTAGGGCAAGTTTGAGTTTTGTTTTCATGATCACTCAGGTTTTTAGTTTCCTTACTATTTTTCTTGACATCTATAAGATGTGTGTATTAAAGACTTTTACTACATGAAATTTTACCTTTTAAAAATATTTATTTATTTATTTCCTTTTTGTTGCCCTTGTTTTTATTGTTGTTGTAGTTGTTATTGTTGATGTCATTGTTGGATAGGACAGAGAGAAATGGTAGAGAGGAGGGGATGACAGAGAGGGGGAGAGAAAAATACAAACCTGCAAACCTGCTTCATCGCCTGTGAAGCTACTCCCCTGCAGGTGGGGAGCCGGGAGCTTGAATTGGGATCCTTGGGCTGGTCCTTGCACTTTGCGCAACGTGCGCTTAACCCGCTGCGCTACCACCCGACTCCCGAAATTTTACCTTTTATATAAGAATGAGTATTTAAAAAAATTTTCCTTCTGGGGGAGGGTCGGCGGTAGCACAGTGGGTTAAACGCATATGGCGTAAAGCACAAGGACCTGCGTAAGGACCCCGGTTCAAGCGCCGGCTCCCCTTCTGCAGGGGAGTTGCTTCATAGGCAGTGAAGCAGGTCTGCAGGTGTTTATCTTTCCATCTCTGTCTTCCCCTCCTCTCTCTATTTCTCTCTGTCCTATCCAACAATGACGACAGCTATAACAACAATAATAACAACAAGGAAAACAAAAGGGAATAAATAAGTAAAATAAAAACAAATAAACTAAAAAAATTTCCTTCTTCATTTTTATCTACTAAACTCTTAGTATCATTCAGGTTTAAATTAAACACCACTTAATTGAAGGAAAAGCTTTTTCTGAATGTAGATTATTCACGTGTATATTAAAAAACAAAAACCAAGAAAGTCAGCAGTAGCACAGGGGGTTAAGCAAAAGTGGCGCAAAGTGCAAGGACCAGCATAAGGATACAGGTTCGATCCCCGGCTCCCCACCTGGCAGGGAGTCACTTCACAAGAGGTGAAGAAGGTCTGCAGGTGTCTGTCTTTCTCTCCCCCTCTGTCTTCCTCTCCTCACTCCATTTCTCTCTGTCCTATCCAACAACAGCAACAATACTAACCACAACAATAAAACAACAAGGACAACAAAAGTGAATTAATATTAAAAAAACAAACAAACAAAAAACCAAAATGAGCAACAATAACTTTGTGACTTAGCAATGAGAAAAATCCATCTTCAGGTAAATGAAATACTTGTGTATACCCATTTCAATAAAAGACAGAACATAGGCCCAGGAGATACCTCATCTGGTAGAATACACACTTTACCATGTATGGGAACTAGAATTCAAGTCCCCAACCCCCACATGAGAGCATTGCATGGAGAAAACTTCATGAACATTGGGGCAGTGCTGTGGTATCTCTCCTTCCCTCTTCCTTTTTAATTCTCTATCCTTCTATCTTAAAGAAAAGATAGTGGTAAAGGAGGGGGAGGGAAGAGAAACAGAGGTATAAGTGAAAGATGATGGTGATGGTGATGATGATTACCACCTGGGAGGTGGTAGAGTGGACTCTCAAACATGAGGTCCTGAGTTTGGTCCCTGGTATTAATTAAATAAACCTGAGTGATGCTCTGCTTCTCTCTCTCTCTCTCATAAATATCAACTTTTTAAAAAAATATAAATAAGGAGAGTGTGGGAATATAGAAGTCATACAAGTAAAGAGCCCCAAGATAATAATGGTGGCAAAATATAAGTAAGTATAAAGTAAATATATTGCAAAAATTTTTTAAAAAAGTGAATGCAGTTATCAGGAAATGAAGCCAGGGTCTCACACATATATGATCACACTGAAGCTATCACCTGACTCAATTTTTTTTTTATTCAATCTTTCTAAAGATATGAGGGAGGGAGGGAGTGAGAGAAAGAATGGGAGAGTGAATAAGACCAAGACATGACTTCCTCATCTATGAAGTTCACAGGGTGCTGTCCATGGTGCTGAGAATCACCCTTTATCTGAAAAAATAGTGTACCAAGAGTGGTAGGAATGAGCAGGCATAAAGCTCCACTGGCAAAAGAAAAAAAAAAAAATATATATATATATCTGGATTGTGTTAATGTTAATTATAATTATAAATGAACTGTATTTCACTATAAATGAAATTTTCATTCACACCGGGTTAAGCACACATAGTACTTGCACACATAGTAAGTGCAAGAACTGGTATAAGGTTCTCGGTTCAAGCCCCTGGCTCCCCATCTGCAGGCGGGTCACTTCACAAGTGGTGATGCAGGCCTACAGTTGTCTATCTTTCTCTCCCCTTCTCTATCTTCCCCTCCCCTCTCAACTTCTGTCATATAAAAAAAAATAATAATAATAAAAGAATTACATCATTAGACTGTAGTCTGGGTATATTTAAAGGAGTTATATAACAGTATTATTTTAAATTATATATTGGAAATAATATCATGAGGGGGCCAGGTGGTGGTGCAATGGGTTAAGCACACATAGTATGAAGTGCAAGGATCCATACAAAGATCCCAGTTTGAACCCCCCATCCCTACCTGCAAAGGATTGGAAGGGGAGTCGCTTCACAAGTGTTGAAGCAGGGCTGCAGGTGTCTTTCTCTCTCCCCATCTCCCCTCCTCTGTCCTATCCAATAAAGAGAGAGAGAGAGAAAAAGAGAGAGAGAGAAAGAAAAAAGAAAATAAAAGGAAGGAAGAAAAAATGGCCACCAGGAGCAGTGGATTTGTAGTGCTGGCACCAGGCCCTAGCAATAACCCTGGAGGGGAAAAAAAAAGGAAAGAAAAAGAAATAATATCATCAGCAACAATTTAAGGTCATGTTCGCTGCATTATATTTTATTGTGGGAAAGTGCTATAGAACATCCCAAAAGCCCATCAAATAGAGAAGTGAATGAAAAAGCAGTACAAGATTCAAACAAGAGTTATAGAATCCTAAAACAGGATGAAAAGTATGTTTATATACTACCATGAAATGATCTCCAGAATATGTTTTCAAGTAAAAAATAAGCAGAAAAAAGGGTGGATACTATGTTACTATTTATCTAATCAAGAAATGTACACACACATCCGCTATCTTTAATAATATTCATGGTCAGGAGACAGTCACTCTGTAGACTATACCTTACTATGTGGAGGCCCTGACCAAATGACCTTTATCACAGCACCACTAGTAACACTGGAAGAGCTCCATAAAATATGAGGTGGAGCTGTGGTAATTCTACTCTCTATTTCTCAACTTCTCTTAGTTTTTTTCCCCTATAAGTAATGGAATGATAAATTGGACCCAGGAGGCCATTTAGCAGTATTACATATGTTTGAGGTCCAGAGCTTATTCTCCAGGGCTGCACAAAAAACAAAACAAAATAAAACACGACTCTAAAGATATACAAAAATGCTAAAGTGAGGAGTCAGGCTGTAGCTCAGCAGGTTAAGCGCAGGTGGCACAAAGCACAAGGACTGGCATAAGGTTCCCGGTTCAAGCCCCCAGCTCCCCACCTGCAAGGGAGTCCCTTCACAGGCGGTGAAGCGGGTCTGCAGGTGTCTAAGTTTCTCTCCCTCTCTATGTCTTCCTCTACTCTCTCCATTTCTTTCTGTCCTATCCAACAACGACAACAACAATAACTACAACAATAAAACAACCAGGGCAATAAAAGGGAAAATAAATATTTAAAAAATGCTAAAGTGATTACTTCATGAGGAAATAGAAAATAAATGTGATTAAGGATGAAAGTTGTAATAACAAAATCTAACCTAAATGACAAGAATCTTACCTACATTGCTAATCAAGGAATACTCAGTAGTTATTGCCCAGCAGATAACAAGTGCTCAATATATAATTATAAAATAAGTATGGGGGTCGGGCTGTAGCACAGTGGGTTAGGCGCACGTGGAGCAAAGCGCAAGGACCGGCATAAGGACCCGGGTTGGAGCCCCAGCTCTCCACCTGCAGGGGAGTTGCTTCACAGGCGGTGAAGCAGGTCTGCAGGTGTCTGTCTTTCTCTCCCCCTCTCTGTCTTCCCCATCTCTCTCCATTTTTCTCTCTCCTATCTAACAACAACGACATCAATAACAACAACAATAACTACAACAACAGTAAAAAAAAAAAAGGGCAACACACGGGAAAATAAATAAATAAATATAATAAAAATAAGTGGATTAGAATAGTAAGTTCATATGAGTTTTTACTGATTTTTTTTTTTTTTAGGAAAACCACAAATTAAGAGGATTATTTTCCCCAACTAAGCATTAGTAGTCATCTTAAAGATTGGTTTTAAAGCATTATTTCAAATTGCCATTTAAATTTTTATCAAATGTATCTCATATTGTAAGATAAGTAGCCAGTTTAAGCATGTAATCTGAGAGAATTTTTCACATACAAATAACTTACCTCTCAAAGGGTGCTTGGACTCTTTTAATTACCTGGTAAAAAAGTATGTCTTTTACCAACACATATTTGTCACTTAATGATGTTACAATTCTTAGACACCCAATAAGCTCAAAGTAGTTACAATATTCATTTATTATTGAGTTTAAGTCACTCATATTTGTTGCAGTATTTATCTGTAATGAAGAAAATACAATCTTGTTACTTGTGCACAATATTTATACTTTAAGTAGTATTACTTTATACTCAACTCTATCGACCAGATGGGAGTAAAAATGTCTCAGGAAATATTTTCTAGAATAAATGCCATCTTTATACAGGCCAGTAATAACATAAAAGGAAATGATTGACACTGAACAATTAGTTATATAGCACTACAGAAGCCAGAGATGACGAGATTTCATGAAAGAGAAGATTATCAACTAAAACTGAAAAGATGGTTAGAAACAAATAGTATTTCAGAGAACATATACTTGGAAAACTTGGCCATTTGTGGCAAACATTTGCAAATAGGTTAGCCTATTACATATGGAGAAAATTAAAAACGAGGCAGTGAATAGTTATTTTTGAATGGAAATTTCCTTACTAATTTTTCTTCCTAAATAACTCCTCTACCAGAGATTTGCATGATTCCTTAATTCACATCAAATTTCTATGAAATCTCAGAAGTTTTTCAAGACTACTCTGTTTAAAATATTGCCATCATAATCTGTCAGGGATTAATAATTGAGAGGATACTGCCTCCCAAAATCACATGGCTAGAATTTTAACTGAAAACATAGTCAAACTTTCCTCACAGCTAGATGTAGCTATATGTGACTACGTGTTGACAAGTGGGATGAGTGGACTGTACAAACTTCCCTGCATTCTTCTACTTTCTCCTTGAAAGCAAGATTCAGTCATCAGATGAAGCTTATATTCAAGTGATTACATAATGAGGAGGGCATCCAATGATTTGGGGTAGCATAATTGTACCCTGGAAATAGAAGCTATTTCTGTAAAGGCCAGATAGCATTTTATGCTTGGTGGAATGTATAGCTACTGTTGCAACTACTCAACTCTATTGTGCTATGAAAGCATGCATAGAAATACAATGGTTATATGAGGTTGCACTCTAGAGAAATTTTATAAACAGAGGCAGCAAGTTAGACTTGGCTCACAAACCATAATTTGGTATTCCTTACTTTAAACATAGACACAAGATTTTCAGAGGAAAATAACTATCATTGTCTTTTGGGATCTCATGGTCAAAGAAACTTAGCTGAAGTTCTAACTTATTATACCACAAGCACTATCTCCTTCTCTTATTCTGTTTTGTTTTTCTAATGTATATCACAATGAGTCTGCTACAGTCTTCTATCAGCAGCAGGGATATGTTTTGGGAAGAGTGTTAGGTGGTTTTGTACTTATCTGGGCAAATTATCAACAAATAAAATTTTGAAATGAGCCGGGAAGACAGCACAATGATTATGCAAAAAGACTTTTAAGCTTGAGGCACCTAAGGTCCCAGGTTCAGTTCCCATCACTACCAAGAAATCAGAGTTCAGGTAAAAAACAAAACAAACAAAACAAAACCAAAAAACAAGTCAAATTAAAATTAAAAAAAAAGAGGGGGCAGAGGCTAGGCATTAGTGGACCCAGTTGAGTGCATATATTATCATACACAAGGACCTGGGTTCAAGCCCTGCTCCCAACCTGCAGGGGACAGTACTCTTGACAAGTGGTAAAGCAGGTCTGTAGGTGTCTATCTTTCTCTTTCCCTATCTTCCTCTCTCCTATTAATTTCTCTGATCTATCAAGTAAAAACAGAAAAAATAGCCACGAGGAGCAGTGTACTCACAGTGCTGGCACCAAACCCCAATGATAACCCTAGTGGCAAGTAACAAAAAATAGCTAAAAGAAAAAAAGAAATGTTTATTATTCCCTAACAAGTATTTAATATGCTTTAAGACAATTCAGATGAGTTTTTTTATATAAAGAAAAGCTGAGTCATCCTTGACTTTTTATTGTTCCTATAGTGCATTAACTGAGTGTTCTTATTAATGTTTGAAGGTCTTGGTATTCTCATTATGCCACTTCCCAATGTGATTACATTTATAGGTTGCAGCTTTCTCCCCAAGCCAAGACTAAAGAAACCTTGAAATTTGGCCTTGATTTAGTCTCCTTATGGATAAGTCCTTCCAGATACCAGTTTCGAGATAAGGAGGTTTCTAACAAATTGAAGATTTGCTCTAGCAAATACTTTTCTCCCAGTTTAACTAGAGCATACAGAAAAACTTCAGTTGCCTTTAAATCAGCAGCAATCATGGAATGGATTCACCACTGATTTTCATATTAACTAAATCCATGACTCTTGAATCATTTAAGCCACTGAGACAGCAGTAAATTCAACACTACAGTAAGTTTCAGCCTTTTCTTTCTTTCAATTTTGTAAGCTAACTTTTTCCTTTGTGAAAGGTATGATATTGAGAGACTATCTGGTCTTTAACTCACGTTATTGTATGTTTCTCTATATCTCATATAGGCTCTCCTGAAATTTTTGTTACTGTGGATGTTCTCAGTGAAACAGATTCTTCAGCAATTTCTAGCATTTTGTTCTTATTCATCAAGACCATAGCTATTGTGAAATGGTACATGCCTGACTGGTCAGCAAGAATCACTACTGATTTTTCACTATTATTTTTTGTCATAATTAATCATTGTTAATTTTGTTTCAGGGTAAATTATTTGATGGAGTCACTTTTTTTAATTGGGGGAATTAATGAATTATATAGTACATCTGTTTATGCACATGTATGGTTTCCCAGTTCTGCCTAACAGGTGTCTGCTTCACAGTTTTACATCCCACCCCTCATCAGAGGCCTAAAACCCCCCTACCCCCAGACCCCTTATTCCTTTCCCTTCCCAGAATCCTTTGCTTTCTTACAATACCCTTCCCCCAGTTCAAGTCTCATCCTATATTCCATACTTCCTAACTCTGTCTCCCAAGTTCTACTTACACACTGCGTTATCTCATATTCATCCTTCTTTTCTTGATCTACCTCATTCAACAATTTTTCTTATGTTTTCAGCAAAGGTGAGGCAAAGATTGAGATTTAAGAGTTTCTATTCTATTGTCTATGCCTTTGATGGTTGGCCTAGGTTTACTCACATTGGTCATACATGCTGTCCTTTCTGCCCTTCCTGTTCCTATATAGTTGGTCCTTTTGTTGCTTTTGTTTTGAGTTTCATTTTTTTATTTTATTTTTTTTTTACCTCCAGGGTTATTGCTGGGGCTCGATGCCTGCGCCATGAATCCACAGCTCCTGGAGGCTCCCCCCCCCCCTTTGTTGACTTGTTATTCCATCTTTGTTGTAGTTATTATTGTTGTTGTTATTGATGTTGTCATTGTTGGATAGGACAGAGAGAAATGGAGAGAGGAGGGGAAGACAGAGAGGGGGAGAGAAAGAGAAACACCTGCAGACCTGCTTGACTGCTTGTGAAGCGACTCCCCTGCAGGTGGGGAGCTGGGGGCTTGAATAGGGATCTTTAGAAGCTGGTGCTTATGCTTTGCGCCACCAATGCTTGACCCGCTGTGCTACCTCCTGAGTTTTATTTTTTACCACAGATTACCTCATTTGGAGTTAAGAGTTCCTTTACTTTTTTCCTTGTAGTACTCCTTTCAATAATAGTTCATGCAAGATAGGGTTGCTGGTAGTAAGCTCCTTCAGTTTCTCTATGTTTGGGAAGCTTTTGATTTCTCCTTCATACTCAAAGGATATGGCTGGATATAGTACATGTGGTTGGTAATTATTATTTCTTAATATTGCAGAAATGTCATTCCATTCCTTTCTTGCTTCTCAGGTTTGTGTTGAAAATATGGTGAGAGCCTGATGGTTCTGCCTCTGTATGTCAGCTTCTCCCTTTCCCTTGCAGCTTGCACTATTTCTACCTAGTCCTACTTGTGGACAATGTTACTATATAATGGTATTTCTTGGGATTGTTTGTTTAGGATTTAGTAGCTCTGGCTTCCTTTCAGATTCTACTGTATCTAGTTTTTGTTCATTATCTAGATGCCCAACCCTTTCTGCAATAATTGCTTTGAATATGCTTTCTGCACCTCTCTCCATCTTCAGGGAGCCCTGAAAATTTCACATCTTCCTTCTGATGGAGTCTGCTAACTCAGAGGATTGCTTCTTCCTTTTTCTTTTTTCTTTTTTTCTTTTTGGTAAACCTTTCTTTTTCAACTGTTTGCTCTCTGAGTGTGGAGGTTTTATTGTGCATTCTCCCCTGCAATGTACCTGGCGCTCAGTATCTACAAATCAAGATGGTTCCCTCACCCTGCAGCTGTAACTTGGTAATTGAGCTGCCTCTGCTCCACAATGTTCTGCCTGTCACCTTCCACACATCTGCTGGTACACAGCTAGTCCTCAGACTTTGTAGGCTGGACTGTGAGATTCTGGGTATTCTTTTATTTATTTGTTTCTGTCTCCCCTCTGCCCCAGGTGTGATCTTTTGGTTGCTGTTGCTCTTTGGGCCACATTGATGGGGCCTCTTAATTGGAATCATTAGCTCTGTATATTTATTTATTTATATCTTTACTTACTGCATAGAGACAGTCAGAAATTGAGATGGTGGGGGAAGAGAGAGAAGGAGAGAGAAAGAGACACCTGCAGCACAGCTTTACCACTTGCAAAACTTTCCCCCTACAGATGGAGTCTGGGGGCTCAAACCTGGGTCCTTCCCATTATAACATGTGTGCTCAACAATGTACACCGTAACCTGGCCCCAGCTCTGGGTTTTACATGCTATGGAGTTGTGATAAATACAACAATTCGGGGGTCGGGTGGTAGCACAGCAAGTTGAGCGCGCGTGCGCAGAGCACAAGGACTGGCGTAAGGATGCCGGTTTGATCCCCCTGGCTCCCCAGCTGCAGGGGAGTCACTTCACAGGTGGTATAAAGCAGGTCTGCAAGTGTCTATCTTTCTCTCCCCCTGTCTCCCTTCTTCTCTCTAGTTCTCTCTGTCCTATTCAACAGTGACATCAACAACAATAATAATAACCACAACAAAGCTAAAACAAGGGCAACAAAAAGGGAAAAAATAGCCTCCAGGAGCAGTGGATTCATGGTGTAGGCACCGAGCCCCAGCAATAACCCTGGAAGCAAAAATAAATAAAATAAATACAACAATTCAAAATTAAATCAAGTACAAGGAAACGTTATTATTAACAGATGTGGCAAACATGACATGTATGATGATCTCTAATCTGGTAAAAGGTGCTATAAAACATCAGGACAGTTATGTGTTACTAGACAACAGAAATTCGGGGAGCACTATCTATTTATTGACCAAATCATGTTATGGAGAGCATGACTGTATGTTTATTTGCTTATCTTCTTTCTTCTATCTAAAATGTAAATTTTAAGAACAGAACTTTGGTTCACTATCTGTTATAAAGATGATACAGGTTCAATGTAGTTATTATGTGAATGAATAAATATAAGAGTACAGAAAGTAGAGAAAGCCCTTAGGAGAGCTAAAAGTTGTTTTTGTTGGTATGTTTTTTATTTCCATTAGGGCTATTGCTGGGGCTCAGTGCCAGCAGTACAAATCCACTGCACCTGGTGGCCACTATATATATATATATATATATATATATATATATATATATATATATATATATATATCCATATATATATATGTATATATATCTATGTATATATGTACATATATTTTTTTATTTGACAGGACAGAAATTGGGAGGGGGAGAAGAGATTGAGAGGAAGAGAAACTGACACCTGCAGACCTGCTTCATCAATCATGAAGCTGCCCCCTGCAAGTGGGGAGCAGGTGCTTGAACTGGACGCATGCCACGATGCAGCCCCGAGAGTTAGAAGTTTTTAATGCTCAAATTAAAAGCCTGAATTTTGTTAACTGAGGTAACTGAGAATTTCTAAAGAATGGTTCAAACTCTCCTTCTCAAAGAATCACCGAATAAAATCCCAATTATCTAAGCCCAGATATAATCTGAATTTGGTGTGACAGACACACTAGGAATAAGAAAAGTTGAATAAAGGCCACTTATGAGATATATGACTTGATACATACTAATAAGCTGAGAGTAGGAGAATTAAAATGACTCTCCAGAATGGCTAGTAAATTACCAAAAATAAAAGGAAAATTAGGGAAATAAAAACAAATTCTGGGGAAAAAACAACTCTGACTTAAAATGAGTGGGGCTCAATATACTAACAATACCCAGATCTTACCCAAATGTAAGTGTTTAAGGGCTCAAAAATACAGAGAGGTGACTCAGCAAGTACTCTACATGCCTCACCACATGTCAGTTACTACTTATGATTACTATCAGTCATAATTATTAGCCCTTTGCCTGATGTGCAAGCATCCTCCCTTATCCAGAAGGGTGTTTTTTTTGACATGGTGACAGTTTCAGTTACTGTGCAGAAGCTTTTCAGTTTGGTGTAATCCAACTGGTTTATTTTTATTGTTGTCCTTGCTTTTGTTGAACTTCTCAACACTTCTCTAAATCTGCTCTCATGGACTTTTTCCCAGTCCAATTTGTATGCTATATTTTTTGATGTAGGAGGATGAGACAACCTAAAGCTCCTTTCCATCATTCATGGCGTCTCTCTGATGCTATCCTTGGTGTTGTGTAGTGACAGGAGTCATTTCCAGAAACTGACATGCACAAGTGACACATCTAGCCTACTTCCTGGTAGTAAACACACACACACACACACACACACACACACACACACACACACACACACACACACACACACACACACACACACACACACCTGCCTATTTTCAAGTTATACATTGATAGAAAGAGGGCTATTCAAACAACAATGAAAAATGCCTAAATGTCAGGAGCAAGAAGAATCATTAAAGAACACAGTGGTAGTAAAATGCAGGAGGGAATAGATAAACAGTATTAAAGAAAATAGCAAAGAGAAGTTCAAAGAGCACTGATACAGAAGTTAAAGAAATGAAGGATTAGAAAAAGGGTATAATTTTAAGTTTTTTCTTTTGACCATTAAGCATACTATTAACAGATACAGTAGACTTACATAGGGAAAAGGGTAAAGGAAAAAATAGTTGAATAAATTCTACCAAGCTACCAAAGCAATGACAAAAGAACAATGATTTTTATCTCATAAGGTACTATGGCAAGAAAACAAATTTGTAAATGTAATGTTCAGTACAGGGAACAATGAATGTTAACTATTTTTTAGGTGGCAACAATAAGACTTGTCCATTGTTACTATATAGAACACATTTAGCCCTTCTCTGCTCTCTTATCTTCCATTAAGTATATGACTGTATTTTCTGAATTTAGGAGAAGTCAAGTCCTTTGACTTTTCACATTTATCTCAACATGAAAGTACACTTTCATTCACTATCAGCACATAGTAAGGAATACTTTACTTTATCTCTATATATACTTTACCTTATCTCTAATAGAGGGAATAATTTATCTAGTTGTAGAATGCAAGAAATCATTTGACTACATACAAAAGTCATCAAAACTGGTTTTATCAACATTAACAGTGGCACTTTGCTCTCTAGCTGACTATTACACCTATCTCTCAACTGGTAGTTAAACAAATATTCCACCGAAGATATATAATTTAGAGTCAAATATGCAAGAATGTAGTCTATATTTTAATAAAAAGATAATTTCTTACCCTAATGATAATTTGTGCCACCTCAAAGTCTAAAACATCTTCTAAAATTGGCTGTGTGTTTTCTGGTCCATAAGCAAGGCAGTTAAATAATGTTTTAGAAAAGAAACCCAGTGAAGGCCCACCATGAACCAAAGAAATGGCAACCATTTTTCCAGCTTCAAAGTAAAGATTTTCTTTAAGAGCTGTAAATACAGATAAAAATATATTATTTCTTACTGCAAAAAGTATACATAATTAAAACACTAAGCCCTAGATATAAAATCACTTCATTGAAATAATAATCATGTATTAAACAAAAACATCACATAAAATGTACAAAAAAGGTCATTACTTTGGTATATCTGCATCTTGTGTATGCATATAGTTTGATTTATCATTTTTCCATTTATCATATTGTAAACGTTTTCTTGTATTAGTCAAAACTTTTTAAACTTATAGTTATGAAAACACTAAGACTAATTTATAGATATGCTACTATGTAAACCACTTCCTTATTAATTACTGCCTTGGTCGAGTGGCATTTTCTTGTTCTGAGAGAAATGTTATTGTCAATATCTACTTACAAATCCGTGTTTATATTTCTTTTGATTATATGATTAGGATAAATTCCTACATATGTATGTGTGGTCCAAAAGACATGAACACATTTAAATAACTATATATAGTGATAATTAATCTCTGAAAATGGAATAAATTTACTCTTACTAGTTTAGAAATTTTTTAAAAATTATCTTTTTACAGCCAGAAATTGAGAGGAATGGGGGGGGGGAGGAAGAGAGATACCTGCAGCCCTGATTCACCACTTGTGAAGCCTAACCCCTGCAGGTGGGGACTAGGGTCTTGAACCCGGGTCCTTGCATTGTAACGTGTGCTCAGCTAGGTGCGCCACCACCCAGCCCCTCAGTTTAGAAATTATTATTATTATTTTCACCAGTGCTTTGCTCAGCTATAGCTTATAGCTAGCTATGCAGGGGATTGAACCTGGGACCTAAGAGCCTCAGATATAAGACTCTCTTTCTGTAACCACTATGCTATCTTCTCTGTCCTCTCCTACCAGTTTATTTTACATCATGACAGACTGATAATTTTTGTTTTGTTATTAGTAATTTTATTTTATCAACTTAATACTGGTTTATAATATTATAAGATTTTAGGAATATGTTGTCATGGAGGGGGTAGAGAGGGAGTGGGAGAGGGGAAAAAATGGTAACCAGGAAGTATGGAATGGTTCAGGCACATTTAATAAATTAGTGGCAAAATTAATAAATTTCCCTCCTCCTCCTCTTGTGATTTTTGTTTAGTTTGCCACTGTCTAAACTTTACTACTCTCAATGAACTATTTCAGATAGATAGATAGATGATAGATAGATAGGGAGAGGGGGAAAGAAAACAAGCATCAAAGCTTCCTCCAATATATTGGCAGTCTGGGCTAAAACCTGGGTTATGAGTATAACAAAGAAGGCACACTATCAAAGGGAGTTATGTCAGTCATCCCTTTCTGATAGTATTTTACAAACAGTATAAGTTATGCATTTCAACTAGCGGTATTGAGTATCCATTGTCAATCAGTTATCTTTCTTTATACATGACATATTCAGTATGCACAGTAATAAAATAGTTACCTTGAGAATTTAAAGACAAGTTTTTTGACAAGGATCCTTCAAACAATGGTGAGTTCTCAAGATGTAGCATCAAAAGACTCAGAAACTCTTGCTTTGATCCAGGATAATCTCTTCCAAAATGATCATTTTCATTAATATATGTTACTTCAATTGTATATACAGGATTAAATTTTTGATTTCTAAATCCTTCTAAGGCACTATTCCAGATATCGTCTTTGTTGATACATATACGTCTAGGTTTTTTTTTAATTTGGAATGCTAACTCTGTTAATATGGTTGAAATATCTTTTCTATATTTGTTGCCTTGCCTATAAAACATGAATTGAAACAGAGATAAGTACACTAAAGGACTTTGCCACAGTAGTTATTCGTCCAGTAAAAAAAGAAAAAGATGTTTAAAAGTAAGTTCTGTCCCAACCCCTACCCAAATGCAGACAATGGCAACCACTGAAGTCAAAACCAGTTTTGTCAAACAACTGGTTACAAAATAATCACATCTATATTAAATATGATTCCTTCTTTTTAAGAAAGTAACATGACATGCTTTATAGTTTAAATCTCTTTCCCTAGCCTATACTCAAGTAACTCTTTAAGGACATTTCCTAAACCAGCGTTTTTCAAAAGGCTCATTTATTTATTACATGAAACTGAGCATATGCAATACCAGAATGGAAAGCAGGGTCCCACTTATGCAATTCTAGTATTCTACCCACTGCTCACCCAACCCAGGCCACCAGATAAGTATTTTTTAAACTGCCTTGAAAATGAACTATAATAAAATTAATTCAGAGTGAAATAAACAGTATATTTAATATAGATTTATTTTATATACAGTATTATTTTGATATTTTATATTCTATTCTACCCTACTCTTTTTTTCTTTTTAGTGCTGGTTGCACTGACTTTGTGATCAGTTGTTTGTACTTGCAGTTTGAAAACCACTGCTCCATATGACTATAATATAACTTAATATTATAAGAATACATAGTCAACCTTTCTCTCTCTCACACACACACATTTTATTTATTAGTATTATTGTTATTCTTTTACCAGAACACTGCTTGGGTCTGGCTTATGGTACCGGGGACTAAACCTAGGACTTCTGGTGCTTCACATATGAAAAGTCTTTTTGTATAAACATAGCGCTATCTCCCTAACTCCCAAAACAGATTTTTATAAGTTTCTGCAACTCAAAATACACACCTTAGCACATCTTTACGCTGGGATCCAGGTGACTGTCTGGGTAATTTAGGTGATGATTCTTCCAATAAACAATCAGTGATTCCCACATTATTAGCACTGACTAATGTATGCTTTTTGGCTTTTTGGAAATCCCCTACAGAATTAAAAATCAAAAGTTAGCTTGTTAGATATATGACTAGAAACTCTTAATAGCAGTTGAGTAAAAATGTTTAGGGCTATAAAATATTACCTGAATTGTAGATAATAGTTCTACATTCCAAACACTCCCAATTTTGTTCCCATGATCTCAGTGAGGAACAGGCTAAATGAGTTCCACTAGAACCACAACATTGACAGCGCTTTATTTCCCATTTGCTGAGGACATTAAGAAAAGATAATATTTACATTTTAGTGTTAACTTAATCTAATCCAACCACCAGCTGAGCTACAAGTCTGTCTCACAGATACAGCTAACCCTGTTACAAAAAAGAGGGAAACTACATGCTTTGAAACTACATTTCCCATAGTATTTCTTATTGTGTTAACTTATTAGTTTATTCAAACACTAGTCTCTCACCTGTTTCCTGTCACCCATGACCCCAATGCTTTCCCACTGCTGTTATAATGAATATATCAAGATATATTGAAATTTTCTGTATAGAGATGGGTATGAACATAGCTATAAGGCCTCTTTGTTTGTTTATAAATACTCAGGGATATGTGGATATGTGTGTGGTAAGAAAGGTTGCTGGAAGGGCTGTGAAATAGTCAATGTGTAGAATGTACATGTTCTGGTATATAATACCTGGATCTGACTGTACCATGTGGGAGCACCATACACAGCACCTAAGTGTTTTTGCCTCTCTCCATTCTGTCTACCTCTAAGCATATAAAATAGGAAACTGGAAGGCCATGTAGTGGTACTGTGCATGCACAAGACCTTTGATTCATTTCCTGGCATAACACACAAAAGGAAGATGGATACCGTCCTATGGGAACATAGGGTCTGTGTTCTTTCTATATGCCACTGTTTCTGTAGACAATACTGCCAATTCATGGAAAAAGAAGAACTAAGTGTTTAATATGCATCAAATCCAGTTTTTTTCTCTAATCCTCACAATTTTAGAAGTGAGGTAAAACCACTGTTACCTTCATTTTAAAGAGGAGAAAATCCAGGCTAGAGAAAGAGTTCACTGGTAGAGTGTGTGACTTCCCATGAACATGGTTAGGCCAAGCCCCAGAACCATACGGTGTACTGGGGAAAGCTCTAAAGGTATGGTATATATTTTTCTCTGACTCGCTAACCCAATTATTCAGCTAGAAAAATTCAGCCAGGAGTGGTCAAACTGGATGTGTGTGGTAAGCCCAGCTTAAAAAACAAATAAACAAAAAATCAGTCAAATAAATAACCACCCCCCAACACACAAACTGAGTAAATAGGAAGAAGCAAAAGCATAGAAAAGTAAATAACCTGACCAACAAAGTTTACATCGTTTGTAAGTCTCAAAGAAAATTCTAATCCCAGTTTACCTAGCTTCGGTCCCATACTCCTAATTAGTACACTAAGATGAGTTTCAGCAAAATTGTCTTGCTAACACTAGGATAAGAGGAAGTAGGATTATAAAGAAACCATTTAGACAGTAGATAGTCAAGTGTGAGGAGAAAAGGCAAGGAGGAGAAATCTCAAGTAGCAGCCAGAAAGAAAAGATACTTGGTAGCTAATGATTGGGTGACCAATGGTATACAAGATATATGTACACAAACATAGCCCGGAATACATTAAAATATCAGAATCAGTGAATATATTGCTCCTTAGACCTTTCAGGGTATTACTGTTTCCAAAGTCCATTTATATAGCAGATCATAAACCTCGAAAGAGGTATTATTAGTGTATACAAATTAATAATTAGTATTCCATGTAACACAGGCAAGAATACACATTTCATATCTTAAATGAGATCTTTGCCTTTAGAGAATTTATAGTCTAATAAAAAGGATAAACATAAATAATGCTAGTTATAATAAATACAATGATGAGGAAACCCAACCTAGAATAGTAACTCAAGAATAGGTAGAATCATTTAATGGAAACTTTGAGGGGCCAGGTGGTGGCACATCTGTTTAAGTGCACACATTACAGTACACAAGGACCTATGTTCAAGCCCCTGGTCCCCAACTGCAGGGAAAAAGCTTCATGTGTGGTAAAGCAGGGCTGCAGGTGTCTCTCTGTCTCTTTCCCTTTCTCTCTTCCTCTCCCCTCTCAGTTTCTCTCTATCTCTAATAATGGGAAAAAAAAATTTTTTTAAAAAGAAACTTTGAAAGCTCACTTTGAATACTACAAACACAGTCTTCTGAACTGTTCACTCATCAAATTACTTTCTTAGATTATCTTTTCAATTATTTCTAAGTAAATTATTTCTTAGGTTATTTCTCTAGACAGGAATCTCTGAGGAATTATTTCTCTAAGGAGATAATTTTGTCTTGCACTTTCAAGTTTTAGTTTGCCATGATAAATAAGATAGTCTAACAGGGAGGAAACCGACTCAATTTTCCAATATGAATACTAGCAAAACTGAATTTGCTACACTTTACATCTTAAATAATGAAGATATTTTTGACTTGCAACATCCAATAAAGGACAGTGTTAACACTGAAAACACAAAATAACTGCTAAAGACCAAAGTAAAAAAATCTACTGACCTTACAAAAGTAATCAAAAAAATTAAAATGCCAAATTATTTTCACAGTGACCCCAAAGAAACAATTCTAGATTAATTTAGCAAAATTAACTTCTAAGAACAGTGTCAGTCAATAGTCACACAATACAGGCTGGGGCCAATGTGACCAACAACACAGCACAACATATGTGGAAAACCTCAGCATAAAATTGGGCACAGATCTCAAACGAGCTTCTATAGCATAACAAAAACATAGTATCCAGATAGAGAGGACACATAGAAATATTCCCACCAAAGGTTAAAAGTTATTCCATATTGGATAAAACTCATAAGATAAAGAACTTCAATCAAAGAGCAAGGCATGTGTTGAACTGAAAGTCATGTACCTCAATCCTATTGCAAACCTTTGTCTACAACTTTACTACATTGGAAATGGGAAATAAAAGCTATAAAGTAGGAGTTGCAGTGGCAATCTTTCTGGCAGATTCCTGCAGTTTGGTGGATGCAGTCATACTAGAACTAGAATTCAGTTTTAATAAGAGGCTCCTGGAACAATTAAGGAGAAGCTAGGGCTGCAAAGTCTGTCAAAGTCTATTATTCACATTAAGCTAGGAAGCATCTGCAACCTCAAATTTCTGCTCACTACACAAGTTGGCTGAACCTCAGTACTCAAGTTTGACTGAGGCCTTTGTCACTGTCCATGACCATTCAAACAGAAATACCTGATTGAGTGCACATATTATAATGTACAAGAGCCCTGGTTAAAATCCCTGGTCCCCACCTGCACAAGTGGTGAAGAAGTACTGCAAGTCTCTCTCTCTGCTTATAGCTCCTTTCAATTTCTTTCTGTCACTATCCAAGAAATAAAATAACCAGGAGCTATCATAGTTGAAACCAAGCCTACACCTTTTTTTTTTGTTTTTTCTTTTTTATTTCCTTTTGTTGCCCTTGTTTTATTGTTGTAGTTATTATTGATGTTGTTGTTGGATAGGACTGAGCGAAATGGAGAGAACGGGAAGCCAGAGAGGGGGAGAGAAAGAGAGACACCTGCAGACCTGCTTCATAGCCTATGAAGTGACTCCCCTACAGGTGGCTTGAACCGGGGATCCTTATGCTGGTCCTTGTGCTTAGAGCCACCTGCACTTAACCCACTGCTCTACTGCCTGACGCCCCCAAGCCTACATCTTAAACCTAATCTTGAACTTCTAGTTTCTAGAATTTTGAGAAAACAAATATTTGTTCTTTAAGCAACTCATTTCAATACTAAGCATGACACTTCTTAAATCTGTAATAGCCACATCTCAAATCTTAAATCTCTTAAGTCTCACATCTCAAATCTTAAATCTGTAATAGCCACATGCTCAACAAAACTGAACCTTCAGGGTGGGGAGATAGCATAGTAGTATGAGACTTTCACACCTAAAGCTTGGAAGTTCTAGGTTTAGTCCCAGGCACCAGTATAAACCAGAGCAGAGCAGTGTTTTGATATATTAAATAAATTTTACAAAAACAACAAAGCCATATGAAAATACATTACAGAAACAAATAACCATACTGACGATAATAATTTCTCTGTAAAAAGATGAACATAATATTTAATAAATATACTTTATTTCAAGTTAAAACCTCAAGCATCTTAAGTCCCAAACTCTATTTTACTTATTAGAAAAACTATATTCTCAGGAGTTGGGCGATAGTGCAGTAGGTTAAGTGCACGTGGTGCAAAGCGCAAGGACTGGCGTAAGGATCCCTGTTTGAGCCCCCAGCTCCCCACCAGCAGGGGAGTCGTTTCACAAGCGGTGAAGCAGGTCTGAAGGTGTCTATCTTTCTCTCCCCCCTGTCGTCCCCTCCTGTCTCCATTTCTCTCTGTTCTATCCAACAACAACGACAACAATAATAACTACAACAATGGCAACAAAAGGGAATAAATAAATAAATAAAATATATAAAAAACGAAAAAAATGGGGCCGGGTGGTGGCACACCTGGTTGAATGCACATGTTTCAATGCATAAGGACCCAGGTTCGAGTCCCCGGTCCCCACCTGCAGGGGGAAAGCTTTGCGAGTGGTGAAGCAGTGCTGCAGGTATCTCTCTGCTTCTCTTCCTCTCTATCCCCCCTTCCCTCTCGATTTCTGGCTGTCTCTATCCAATAAATAAATAAAGATAATAAAAAAATTAATAATAAAAACGAAAAACTATATTCTCAGTTCAAGTTAAGAACATTAAGCACAAGTGAACCTTGATATACCTATCAGGAGCATTATAGTCGCGTCCTTCTTTGCAACGACATCTTCGGACATCACAATGCTCATAATGCTGCAGAAGTTCTTGATAAGCATTTTCCTCCAATTCCCAAGATGCATCTCTGTAAATGAAACAGATAAAATAAAAACTGATCTAAACTGTTACCAAAGGATAATAAATCTAAAACTATAAACCACTGACTTATTAGTTAAAATAAAATTCATTCTTTTTAAGATTAGTTATTCTCTTTAAGGTGTAAAATCACTTGTTCATTTTCACTATTGTCATTCTCAAAATGAGTTTTTAAATGCCAAATAAAAATTTTTTTTTCTCTAGAAATTACTTTTTGTAGTATTTCACTTCTAATTTTCAAATTTAATGCCTAGTACTATTTTATATGATTCTTAACCACATTATAGAGAATTGGATACATACCATTTTGGGACCCTATTATACTATGTATCAACTAATATTACACAAAACTGAGAAGCTTATCAAGAAACCAGGGGCCTGGCAGTAATGCACATGCCTGAGAGCATATATTACCTCAAGGCTATGTTTAAAGGTGTGGGATTAAGCCCTCGGCCCTATCTGTAGGGGGAAACTTCATGAGTGGTGAAGCAAGGCTACAGGTTTCTCTCTATCTCTTCTTCCCCTCTTAATTTCTTTCTGCCTTATCAAATATAAGAAAAACAAATGATTAAAATTAACTAAAATAAACCAATTACAGTTAAGTATCTAGCTCAGGGACTGCAATTTGGTGAGAAAGAGGCAGGGCCAATTTTGTCTTTCCTCATTTAAAAGGAATGATTGCCCAAGGTAACTTAACCAGACATTAATGTTTACTTCTTTTGTTATTAAATGTTACATTTAAGGCCACTTTCTTGTCAAAGTCTCAATGTTACTCACTTTTCAGGTATATGAATTCCCATTCTCAACATCTCTTTCTGAAATACATCACTATTATTGCATATTGTGCACCTAAAGAAAAACATTCCTGCATTTATTGCTTGAACCTACAGTGGAAAATAAAAAGTCTATTGTTAACAACTGAATAAACCATCATATTATGAATTCATAGCTAGCAGAATGTGCTATTTTTCACTTAATATGACAACTTATTTTCTATGTCAGTGGTTCTCAGGCTTTCATAAACTTACCGCATCATTCAGATTTGGAGATTTTTTTCCCCCTATTATCAAGAATATTAAGCTAATAAATTAACTGCTCTTGGATTTATATTTATCACTAATATATTAATTGCAATTATGGATACCTAATTATCATTTCTATTTCTACACACTGTGCTGCCCATAATTTTCTGTGAATAAAATAGTAAGAATTCTGTTACATCTCTAGGAAGCATGTATTTTTTTCTTATTGGGGGATTAATGGTATATGGTAAATATAGTTGTTGGTACGTGTGTCAATTTCTCAGTTTTATGCAAAACACTAAATAAAATCAACAAAAAAATCTAAGTGAAGAGACACTAGAGAGCAGTATCGAAAGTATGTAGTGCATACCCGAAATGGGTGAAGATTAGGCTTTAATCCTCTGTGCCACAGGTAAGAGTGGTATGGTACAGCTTTCTTATAAAAAAGAAAGTCATATGAACTGTACATTCCATCAGGGTGAGTATCATATGCAAAATATGCTTCATTACAAAGCTATTTGAAAAAGGTTTAAGTATTAAGAACTAAAATCTATAGATGAGAAGTCCAGATGGTATCTCAGTGACTGGAGTACATGACTTCCTATGAATGATGCTGTTGGTTAATCTCCGGCATGTCTGAGAACGCCAGAGACAGCACCAAGGAAAATGCATGAGTGGGAGAGAAGTGCTTCGATGCCTCTCCCTCTTTCTCACTATCTCCAAACAGAATAAAATACTGAGCTGGGAGGCAGCTCAGTGATTATCATTCACGTGCAACATGAACGAAACAGCCTGGGTTTATCCCCCCTCTTTATCCCACTACATTACAAAGAAAAAGAAAACCTGTATATCAATGAACTTAAAAAGAAAAGATCAGGGGAGATAGCATAATGGCTATGCAAAAAAAAAAAAACAAACCAACTTCATGTCTGAGGCTCTAAAATTCCAGGTTCAATCTCCCATACCGGCCAAGGCTAAGCAGTACTCTGGTGTCTTTCTCTCTCTTTCTCTCTCCCTCTGTATTTCTCTCTCTCTCATTAAATAAGTCAAATAAAAATATGTTTAAAAATATACACACAGAGAAGTCAATTTTTCAAATCTTCAAATAAAAAATATTTTTATTCAGAAAAAAATGATAAAATATCTTACCTGTAAACACTCTCTATGAAACCAAGCATTCTTACAACAAGGACTTCGTAATACATTGTAAGTTGGGATAGGTTCAACAAATTCCAAGCAAATGGTGCATGGTAAGGAGTCACCATAATTATTAGATGCAATTATCTGAACTGGTCGATGGTGCCAACAAAATGATCTAAAAATAAAAATTATCTGACAAGTTAAAATAATGAAGCACAACTATATTATAATATTACAATTTATATTTGTAAAACAAAAGCCACCATATCTTTGTCATAATTAACCTATAACAGACTGGACTTTCACAGCATAAATAAGCCTCAAACCTAAAAGTAAGGAAAACAACTTAAAAAATTTTTTTTTTTTTTACCACCTGCAGGAGGGAAGCTTCATGATCGGTAAAGCTATAGGTATCTCTCTTCCTCCCTCAATATGTCCCCTCTCATTTAATCTCTGTCTTCATAAAAAATAAATATATACTTTAAAAGACAACAATTTTTTAAAAATTTTAATCTGACAGAAAGAAATTGAGAGAAGGGGTTAGTTACTGGGATGGAAGGAAGAGAAGGAGAGAGAGAAAAGAGAGAGAGAGAGACCGACCTGCAGCATTGTTTCACCACTTGTGAAGCTCTCCACCCTGCATGAGGGGACCAGGGGCTTGAACTTGGGTCCTTGTACACTGTATTGTGTACACTCAACTCAACTAGGCATGCCACCATCTGGCATCAGAAAAGTGAACTTTCAAAAATGTAAATATTTTGGTGCTGAGACTTATCTCAAAGAATTTTAGTTACCTAATAATGTACAAGCCCTAAATAATGCTAGCAACAAAGCATATAAACCATTTGTAACTCAGTATTTTTAAAAAGATTTATTTGTTTTTAAGAATAAAGAGGAGAGAGAAAAAAAGAGAACCAGAGATTACTCTGGCACATATAATGCAGGGCTTAGATATTGGGTCTCAAGCTTGAGAGTCCAACACCTTATTCACTGCACCACTTCCTGGGTGACTGTAATTCATTACTGTACAAAATTAATATGGAAGAAATTTATAGTTAAAAATAAAGAATTTTACAACCAGGGAAGTAGCACAGTGGATAAGACATTCTGTCCACTCAAGTATGAGATACGGAGTTGGAGCCCCAACATTGTATATACCAGAGTAATGCTCTGATTCTTTCTACCTTTTCCCAATTAATTAATTAATCGGCTATGGGAGGCAGCTCAATGTTAGACAAAAAAAAAAATTTATTTGTATTTTCTCCTCTTTTTTCTCCTTTCTCCTTCCCTTTCCTTTTTTCCATCAACCAGGCTTTCACTGATGCAGGTTGAAGAAAAGACAGCACAGCAACACAGTTTCCTCCAATACAGTGGGGACTAGGCACAAACCTGGGCAGAGCACATTGCAAAGCAGATACACTACTCAGGTGAGCTATTTTGCTGTCCCAGGACCTCCATTCTTTTTTTTTTTCTTTTTTAATGAAAAAGAGAGCAAAAGATAGACAGACAGACAGACAGAGACACACACACACACACACACACACACACACACACACACACACACACACACACACACACACACACAGAGACAGAGAGAAACACACACCAGAGCACTGATCAGCTCTGACTTGTGGTGTGCTGAAGACTGAAGTTCAGATCAAAGAACCTCAGGCATGAAAATCTTTTACATAGTCATAATGCTATCCCCCAGCCCAGGGGCCTGCATTTAGATCCCGACTGATTCCCAGCACTGCATATACCACAGTGATATTGTTTCTCTCTCTAATATTTTAAAATACAGATATAGGAACCTGGCACAATGAGTAGGGTACTCAACTTGGAAGCATGAGGTCTTGAGTTCCATCCCTGGCATCCCATGTGCAGGAATGATGCTTTTTTTTTTTTTCTCTCTCTCTCTTGTATTTACAAATAAACAAATTCTTAAAATAATAAGGTCAAGAACATAAAGACTAAAACAATAACAAAATTCAGAAAACTGTGATGCTTAAAGATGAAGTCATAACACAAATATTTGCAGGAGTAGCACAGGGCATATTTATTTTTTGAACTCCACCAAACATATGTCTTCATTTCACTCAATCAGAAATATATAAGGCCCTACTGCAGTGGAGGGGGAGCAAATTACTAAAACCAAAGTGTGACCAAAAAGAGAAAAGAAAAAAAAAATTGTATAAGTAGACATTTTTACTGAATAGAAACAAATTAATAGCCCCACATTATGCCCTAAAGGTAATGGAAAAAATCAAAAAGTCCATTTCAGATAAGGGAATTCTCAAGACTGTAGATGGGAATGCCTTGATAAAAGAAAATAAAAGAAATTATATAATTTAGGTATAGAAACTCAATACAACTGCAATGGAAAGATTACAAAGGAATGGGATACCTACATCCACTAGTTTTTAACATTCACAATTCATATGCAACAGTTAACTCACGCAAAATTGCCAGTGAACTGGAAAATACACTCTCTCTGAAGTCCACATGGAAAATGGTAACTTCGTTTACACCGGGGTGCAACACATCCAATTGAAGCACCATTTTTCTTGCAAACACAGCACTTCTAGAAGGAAATACGAAAGTAGTGTTCATTATATACAAAATTTGAGTAGCATACAACCAAGGTATAAATATATATGCCTTTATTTATTTTGCTATTTTTCCATTATTTTATCCTATAGAAATTTCTAAGTAGACAAACAGCAAAAGATTAATATGTAGTATGTTAATTTACATTGTGGGAATCTGATAGTTATTTTCATAAAACATCTGATAACATGTTAAAGAAAATGTATTAAATGTATTTAAAAATTGTTCAACGTGAAACAATCTGACAGCAAAGACTCATTCCTATAACAATTTCTGATTAAGGAAATAGCTTGAATCCGATGTGCAGATAAGTGAGGCTTTCCTTCTATTTTAATTTTCTGACTTTATAAACAGAGTGACTATAAGTAAATATCTCAAACAAATTTCAATATAAATATATAACAACGTGGAAGAGCAATACTAAAAACTGTCTTGTTAAAAATAAATGCTAGGCTCACTCTAATCTAATCAAATGAACAAGTGTTAAATAACCATGTAGGTTGAATTTAATTTAATGCTGGGTACCCATGACTGAGACCTTATTTGGAAACAGGGTTTTTGTGGATTAGTTAAGTTAAAGACCTCAAGATAAGCTCATCCAAGACTTTGGCTATTTCTTAAAATGAATGACTGCCATCCTTACAAGATACAGGAGAGGAAAATTTCAATCAGGGATATACAGATAGAAAGGAATGCCATGTGATAATGTAAGCAGAGATTGGAATTATCCTGCTACTGTCACGAACCAAGAAATGACGAAAGGTGCCAAATGCTACTTATAAGCTCAGAAGCATGAAAAAGATTACCCCTAAGCTTTCAGAAGAAATAAATCCTTCGACAGCTTGATTTGAAAATTCTGGTTCAATGAATTATTATGTGAGCTAGTATGTGATAATCCTAGAAAATGAATATATTATCAATGCCACTAAATAATATTTAAAAGAGGCATATAAATAGAAAGATGGAGGCTGGGTGGTGGCGCACCTGGTTGAGTGAATATGCTATAATGTGCAAGGACCCAGGTTTGAGCCCCTCCCTCCCTATCACCTACTTTCCTCAATTTCTGATTGTCTCTATCCAATAAATAAATAAAGATAATAAAAAGTTTTAAAAACAGAAAGATGGTTCTGTTATTACAACAATATTAAGTAGTGCTAAATATCCTGGACCCTTTGAGATGGACATTATAATATTCACTGATGAAGAAATTACAAAGTCCTAGTGTTGACCCCTCAAATACAACCAGATCATAGAAAAATACCTTGTCAATCTAAGGTTCTCCCAGAAAATTGACAAAATTCTAAGGCAAGGCAACAAATGAAGAAAATTCAATTTCAGTATGAAGTTAAACCCAAAGATTCACAAAATAGTCAAAAGGGAATTTTGATAGTTTAAGAAAGAGTACTAATAACTCTCATACTGTCAATCTTTCTCCCAAGGTTTTCCCTTGTATCCTGGAGCTTCTATTTTACCATCAACTCTCCTACATCCTTAGCATCTTAAAAGTAATTGCACCCATACTTTACCTTGACTAAAATAAAGGGCATTATATGCTTCTTTAGAATTTTTTGAATGAAACTGTTTATTATTTCTATCTTCCTTAATTTCCAGATTTGGCAAGGGAAGGGAGTGTCAAAGGTGAGGAAGGGACAAAGAGAACTTCATTTAAGTTTTCTCTTACCGACTCTGCTTCTAATCTGTCCTCATACTTTAAAATATCAGCTTGTTTGGGTCTAGTAACCTCTACCCTTCTATAACCTACTAATTTTAAGTAACTTCATCACTTTAAGACTTTGGTATTTTTTTCTATAGTTTCTTTCTATCATTCTAAATTTCATTGATGGGAAATTTTTTTTTTAACTTCTCCAGTGGCAATGCCCTTTCTCTCTCTCCTAGCGGAATGATTTCTTCTAACACCCAAAACTGGTCCACCAAGAAAATGATCAATTCCATTATCATATTCCCTACAACTCCTTCATCTCCAAATCCCTTTTCATTTTCTAACTCTTGTAATTCCACTCAGATCACATGGGCACCACAATCCTTTCTCTGCACATCCATATAGCAGACATCAAATGGAAGTTTCACAAATTGTAATTGGATAAACAAAGATTAAAGTTTAGAATACTCATCTTAGAGACCAGGAGAAAACACTGGACAAAGGAACGTAGCGTTATAGAAAGGGCACAAGAGTTGATATGAAGATCATAAATTACCAGCCTACATAATTTTGTAATTTTCATCTAAACCAACTAGTTCAACACAATAAATGAAGGATAAGAATGAACAGTGAATGGCTACATTGACTCAGAACAGAAGGCTTGAAGAGCAGAGTGGCAGTGTGGTCATAATTGTTATGGGAAGAATGGGTGAAATCACTCACAGTTTAGAGTAAGGTAAGAAAGAGAAATCAGTATTGTCACATATATTTATCTAGAGTAAGTTAAGCTCTTATTTGCAGAAATGCAAAACATTTTAAAGCTTACTAAAGTTGATAAAACAACATAGAATATAAAACAACATAGAATATAAAGTCAAATGTGAAAAAAATTTAATAAAAAAACAATGGAAAAGACGTGATAATTTATGATACTTAGTTTAATGAGTAAAAGAATTTACTTACCAGTTTAGAAGCCCTATTCACTTCTTTCCTGATGTCTTCTATTAGAAAACCATAAACTCCTTCTTCTTCTTTGCCTCTCTGCCAAATTCCACTTGACATCAACTATGAATATATTCTCAATTAGAAAATGAACTCAAAGAAGCTATCTTACCTACATATATGAATGTTCCAATAAACTCCGGTATTCCAATAAAGCAACTCAAATTTCAAGGTCCTCTTATCTATAAATTACATTTTTTTTCATGGTCAAAGTATGTGGCTACCTGCATACTCTGATTTGGAAAACACTGTTAATACTAGTAGTATTAATAGTTTATATAACCATACTGGACTCTGAAAGTATTCAGAGAAGTAACCAAAAAGAAAAAAGAGAGAAACAAAGAAAATCTAGACACCTATAATTAATCTTCAGGAAAAAAAGTGAAAAATACTAAAAGGTATAAAGGTAATAGAGATACTACAGAGATGCTATTGGTGATATTTCAGGCTGACTTTAAATCTAGCTAGATTCTGAGAAAGATAAGGCATATTTGTAGTGAAATCTATTTAAAAGGTAATCTAAATATTTGCATTTAAAAAATGTATATATACTTGTTTATTTTCCCTTTTTATTGCCCTTGCTTTATTGTTGTAGTTATTGTTATTGATGTCATCATTGTTGGATAGGACAGAGAGAAATGAAGAGAGGAGGGGAAGACAGAGAGGGAGAAAGAAAGACACCTACAGATCTGCTTCACCACTTGTAAAACGACTCGCCTGCAGGTGGGAGCTGGGGGCTTGAACTGGGATCCTTAGGTTGATCCTTGTGCTTCGCACCACGTGCACTTAACCCGCTGCGCTGCCTCCAGACTCCCAAATATTTGCATATTTATAATCCGATTTTGACTTCATAGAACTGATATATCGAAAAACATGAAACTATGAATAGTAAAGTCTTGGTTTACAAGCTAGACCACATCCAACATTTTGGAACCCTAAGCAGATAACTTAATTAGATCTATAATTGTGAACAAACAAAAACTAAATCCTAGCACTTTACTGCCTCTAAGCCTTTCAGCTCTAACATTCCATTAATATTTGTAACATTAGTATACTTTCCTGTACAAAATGAAATAGAATTGCGAAAGTGTTGTATCTTGGATCACTATTTCTTAAATGATGCTCATTTATAAAATAAGACAGAATGTAGAAGAAATTTTTATATGATTATCTTAAGTATATTAAATAACTCAGATATATTTCACATTTATGACTAAAGCAATAAATAAAAAACCCAAGTGATTTAAGAATTAATTTTAAAAACTGTAGCCACTAATAAAATAATTATAATTCTATTGCATAAAAAGCAAAATAAACTTAGAAATAATGAAACAGCTTTCTTCTGTGAAACAAAATATAATAGAGTCCTTAAAACATATTTGGAGGGAGTCAGGCGGTAGCACAGTGGGCTAAGCGCAGGTGGTGCAAAGCTCAAGGGCCGGTGTAAAGATCCCAGTTCAAGCCCCCAGTTCCCCACCTGCAAAAGCAGTGAAGCAGGTCTGCAGGTGTCTGTCTTTCCCTCCTCTCTCCATTTCTCTCTGTCCTATCCAACAACAATAACAGCAATAACTACAACAATAAAAAAGGGCAACAAAAGGGAATAAATAAATATTAAAAATAAAATAAAAATAATAAATATTAAAAAAATTTAAAAAGACACATTTGGAATGCCAACTTCATGTGCTTATGTCCCGATACAAAGCAGTTAGGTTCCTAGGTTAGTCTACAAGTCTATTTAGCCTAAAGCTTACTTTGAACACAAAAGTGGAGTCTTAGAGAATCATTAAGTTAGATGGCTTCTCAAAGAGGCATTAAAAGTGTTTTAACTTAGATGCTGTAATGGAGTAAAAATTTGTTCCCAGTAAAACACGTGTTTCCATGAGAAAGGACCCTGTCCCTCTCCAGTAGGGGGGGAAACTTCATTCACTGAGTGGTGGAGCAGTGCTGCAGACATCCCCCTTTCTTTTTATTCTTTTTTATCAGAAAAGAAAGAAGAGAAGGTAGTAGGTGAGGAGGAGTCATTGCTCAGCCATAGAACCCCAGGGATAACCCTGGTGGCAATAATAACAAGTAGTAGTAATAATAATAACAATACGCCCAATTTTCTCTCAACTTCTTAAGTGTGAAATACACTTAATGACTCACTTCCAACAAATCAGATGAATCAAAAGTTATAGTGGCATGTGACTGAAAACTAGGTTATATGCTTCTATCTTGGTATCTCTATTCCTCTCTTCACTGTCTTCACAGTTAGATACCATATAATGAGTAGTCCTATGAAGTTGGCTTCCTGTCAGGAAGACATAGGAACTGAGGTAAGAAAACATGGGAGGCAAGTCTGAAGTAGATTCTCTAGCCCACTCAAGCCTTAGGTGGCTGGGTGGAATCTCAATTGTAACCTTATTAGAGACCTTGAAATAAAGCTACACAACTTAGAATATCATATTTATAATCCTTAAGACTTGTTTAAGAAAATAAATGTTGGGGGCTCCAGTTAGCTTCCTCAGCAAACAAACTTTACCATGCAAACAAATCAAGGCTGGAGCCCCCAGCCACCATACATAAGTTATCTGGATGGGTAATTTTTTTTTCTTTTTTTTAAAGTTTTTAAAAAATATTTATTTTAATTATTCCCTTTTGTTGCCCTTGTTTTATTGTTGTAGTTATTATTGTTGTCATCGTTGTTGGATAGGACAGAAATAAATGGAGAGAGGAGGGGAAAGACAGAGGGGGAGAGAAAGATAGACACCTGCAAACCTGCTTCACTGCTTATGAAGTGATTCCCCTGCGGGTGGGGAGCCAGGGCTTGAACCCGGGTCCTTACGCCAGTCCTTGCGCTTTGCGCCACCTGCGCTTAACCTGCTGTGCTACAGCCCGACTCCCGGGTAAAATTTCATAAGCCTGTAGCAGTGCTATGATGTCTCTCCTCTTATCTCTCTCTATCCCTGTTTCTTCCCCTCTATCGTAAAAATAAATGAGTCTGTCAGAAGTGGAGAAATTGTGTAGGCATGGAACCCCAGTGACAACCCTGGTAGAAAAAAGAAAAAAACAAAAGCAGGATAAACTATTAGGTAGTAATATAAAGTTATGATGTTAAGGAACAGTATTGGAATCAATGAGTTGGCTCAGCAACTGAGCAATGCCTTGCATGCATGAGACTGTGAGTTTGCTCTCCAGTGTACTAACAGAAACAACAAAGACTAAAACAAATAGGAAATTATAAGTGGTAGAGTAGTACTATGGTTTCTCTTCCATTAACAGTAATAGCATGTGTCAGTATAGTTTAGACATTAGTGATACCAACACTAATACCTTAAGATTCACTAAGCTTACAAGTTGGTAGAGGCAAGAGGTCACCTGAGGTTAACTCTCAATATGAAATCATTCTTTCTTCTGAATAGTCTATAAATCAACTTATTTCCCTTTCCAGACATATTTATTACTTTTAGTTAGAAGCTTATTCCAGAGGCCAGATGGTGGTGCACCCAGTAAAGAGTAAATGTTAACATGCACAAGGACCTGAATTCAAAGTAGCAGGTCCTTCACCTCATGAGAGGTAAAGCAGCACTGCAGGTGTCTCTCTCTCTCTCTCTCTCTCTCTCTCTCTTCATTCTCCTCCTTTCATCTAAACTTCTCTTTCAAAAATTAAAAAAAAAAAAAGAAAAGCCACCAGGAGTAGTGGATTCATCATGTAGGTCCTGAGTCCCAATAATGACCTTGGTGGCAATAACAGAAAGGAAAAAGAAAAGAATTTTTCTCTTCCAGGCTCACTGTGAAAAATAATACTTTTCTCCTATTCCCTAACAATCATCACATTAAGTCTCCTCTGAGATTTATCACTAACAACAGTGGAAACAAAAATGGTAAGACCAGTTTCCTTAGAGACCCAGCCACTTCATTTTCTTCTCTTCTCTCTCAACTTCAGTCTTAAAGAGTTAAATAAAAATAAACAATAAACAGTAGCAACAATAGGTCTTTATATATTACTTTCAGAATCCTAGAATTTGATAAATAAAATTTTCATGCCTTTGTATAAGAAATGATATCAAGAGAAAATAAATAAATGCTTATCCAATTCTCAAAGTGACTTATCTAGTTCTCAGAAACAAGCCAGTCACCAGGTCTCTTATTTTAGAAGAATATAAAATCTCTAATATTTAATCATAAATAATACTCACCAAACAATAGTAATGTACAGTGAGATTCCATTTCTCATTAGTTTTCTTTTCTCCATATTGATTAGGACAGTCATCATTTTTTCGACAGAGAACACAAGCTAACATTGAGAAAAGTAAATATATATATAATTTTTTAACTTAAAAAAAACCCAATGGAGTTGGCATTTCTCACAAGAGAGGTGCTTAATTCTTTCTGAGTGCAGATCAAAATATATTATTTTCAAAAACATAAAATTTTCAATACCTACTTCAAAACAATGTAAGCTTACTTTTTTTTTCTTCATTAGTCTTTAATCATGAATTTCAATGTGTCATTTAAATGGTAACTTGTAGGGTAACATCACTGAAAATAATGGATCAAGGAACTCTAAAACTTCATCCTTCCATGAAACCAATGCTTAAGCTGCCAAAAAAACTGTCATAATCAACACTCCAGAAACTCTAAAGTCTAATTTTAAAACTTAGAGTAACTAGGAAAGCACTTAAGTAAGAAAGAAGTTACTCTATTTTGGTGAGAGTTGTATGGCATTTTAACTTGCCTGCCTGTTATAACCTACACTCTTCAACTGAGAAACTGTCAGATGCAGTGGCCCATTTTACCTGGTATAGGTTGTCCAAAAGAAGGAGCTTATTCTCAAGGAAATGTAACTGTGTATTCTGACCTGTGTAGTGACTCCCTAAAGGGTGAGCTCAACTGCTTACCCTTCTTTCACTTGCTTCAGAACATTCTTTGGTTTGGAGCCTGATCATTAGCCAAAAGCTTTTTTTAAAAAAAAAATTTTTATTATCTTTATTTATTGAATAGAGACTGCCAGAAATTGAAAGGAGTGGGGAGACAGAGAGGGAGAGAGACAGAGAGACACCTGCAGCCCTGCTCCACCACTTGTGAAACTTTCCCTCTGCAGGTGGGGACCAAGGTCTTGAACCCAGGTCCTTGTACACTGTACTGTGTCTGCTCAACCAGGTGTGCCACCACCCAGCCCCACAAAGCTTTTAAAATATATTAGCTGTATCAGCCTTTTCAAAGGTAGTGGGGCAAATAAGTGACAGACTTAAAAGGCCAAAAAAGAAGTCAGTAAAAAGAACTCATATGTTCACAGTCAGTTAAGTCAGAACTCATATGTTCACAGCCCCATTATGCACAACAGCCAAAAAATTTAATCGGAAGCAGATTAAATGCCCATAAAGGCTGACTAGATAAAGAAGTTATGGATATATACTCCACAGAATATACTCTGCATCCCCACCTGCAGGGGAGTTCCTTCACAGGCAGTGAGGCAGGTTTGCAGGTGTCTATCTTTCTCTCCCCCTTTCTGTCTTCCCCTCCTCTCTCCATTTCTCTCTGTCCTATCCGACAACTACGACATCAGTAATAACTACAACAATAAAACAAGGGCAAAAAAAGAATAAATAAATAAATAAATATTATATATATATGAGAATATACTCTGCAATGTCCTTTGGGACAAAATGAATACAGCTGGGAGTGATTATTCTTAGCAAAATAAGTAAAGAGGTGAGAGACAACTACCAGATGGTTATAATCATGTGGAATCTAGAGAACTGAAACACATTAACTTGCAACAAATAACAGCCTAGAAGTAAACAAACAAATTCTAAGACTTTGTGAGAACTAGGGTAGTTATTAGGATAGTGAGAGCACAGAACTTTGGTGGTGGTTGTGGACCACTTTAGATCACAAATTAAGGGGGGGGGGAAGGCTTTAAAAGTGGGGTTGGGGAGATAGTATAGTAGTAATGCAAAAGGCTTTTGGGGCTGGGTGGTAGCGCACTTAAAGCACACACACCCACATGGTGCAAGGACCCAGGTTCAAGCTCCTTGTTCCCAACTGCTGGGGCAAAGCTTCACAAGTGGTAAAATAGCACTGCAGGTGCCTCTCCCTTCCTCTCTATCTCCTCACTTCTTCTCAATTCCACACTGTATCTGTCCTAAATACTGGATGGTCGAAATGTCATCATGCTCTACTACACAAAAATGCATGAATTTTCTGACAACTCAATAAACAGATAAATAAAATACTAAAAATTAAAAAGTATTCTCTAAGACTTTCATTTGTGAGGCTCTGAATAACCAGGTTCAATCCCCAGCACCGGCATATGCCAGAGTTGAAAAGTGCTCTAACCAAAACAAAACAACAGGACTGTTTTGGAGATAGTTTTAAACTGAAGATAGTTACCCAGTAGGGTGTGTGCCTTGCCATGTGCTTGGTCCAGGTTCAAGCTCCAGCACTACAACCTATCACTGCATCATCAGAAAAGTTTCAGTGCTATTGGTAGGTGGGAAGGTGGGTATGTTTGCCTGTCTGTCTGTCTGAATATGAGGCCAGTCTGGGAGTAGTAAAATATACATGTGCGAGGCCCCAGCAACAGGAAAAGGATGGGGAAAAAACAAAACAAAAGAAACAAACAAAACACCACAACCTCAAACTATGCCATAAGAAGACTAAATGATGGGATACAATGGCATTTATTTAACAAGATGGCTAGAACTGAGTATATGTTAAGTAGTAATCTTTTCCATATTTACTTGTATAGAAAATTTCCAATAACATACTACTTCCTAGAAACATGCAAATAAAAGGATAAGAAAGTCACTAGCTGAGTAGAAAGATAAGCATATCAAGTGGCAGTTCTACATGAACAATAGAGCTTGAACACTATGACTGCATGGAACAGAAAGGTTCTATCAGCATCATCTCCCTATTTAGTCTACACTGGACCTTAACATGAGCAGGAATAAATTTTAATTGTGTTAAGCTATAATTGTTCAAGGTTTATTATAACAATAGTATTATTTACCTTAATGAACTCAAGAAGCCAGGAATAGACTAGGTGTGTTGAAGAGACATATTTATCAACAGGCAATTCAAAAAACAGATTTCAGGAATAGCATAAGCTGGGACCATGTGGTGGTGCACCTCGTTGAGAGCACAAGGACTCAAGTTCAACCCCCAGGTCCCCACCTGCAGGGGGAAGCTACAGGAGTAGTGGAACAGTGCTGCAGGTGTCTTTCTTTCTTTCTTTTTTTTTTTCCTCCAGGGTTATTGCTGGGCTCGGTGCCTGCACCATGAATCCACCGCTCCTGGAGGCCATTTTTTCCCCCTTTTTGTTGCCCTAGTTGTTGCAGCCTCGTTGTGGTTATTATTGCCATTGTTGAGTTGCTTTGTTGTTGGATAGGACAGAGAGAAATGGAGAGAGGAGGGGAAGACAGAGAGAGGGAGAAAGATAGACACCTGCAGACCTGCTTCACCGCCCGTGAAGCGACTCCCCTGCAGGTGGGGGGCCGGGGGCTCGAACCGGGATCCTTATGCCAGTCCCGCGCTTTGCGCCACGTGCGCTTAACCCACTGCGCCACCGCCCGACCCCCTGCAGGTGTCTTTCTTGCTCCTCCCTCTCCATCTCCCCCACTAGCTCAATTTTTCTTTGTCTTATCAAATAAAAGAAAGGGGAAGATGTCAGCTGGGAGCAGTGGAGCAATAATCCTGGTGGCAAATAATGTAATAATAAATAAAACATAAGCTAGTATTTAACAATGTACAGTATCACCCCAAGTTTGCCCTCCTGCATTTTAATCTAATGAAACAAGTCAGAACTAAAAGTCCTTTTCCCCAATCTTTTTTTTTTTTAAATCATTTCATGGGGGGGGCCTGGGTTTACAGTACAGTTGTTGACACATAGGTACAACAACTTCTCAGCTCCCCATAATAGATATCTATAAAACACTCCCCCGCAACTTAGGTCCACTTCTACCCTCATGCACTAATACCCCAAAGTCTGCCTTCCCCCAAACCCTTCCCTACCTTCTCTCCCCAGAGTATTCTGCTTTGGTGGAATATATCAAACACAGTCCAATATTTTATTTTGTGTTTTCCCTTTCTGTCCTTGTTTCTTAAGTTCTACCTATGAGTGAGATCATCTGGTATTCATCTTCTCTTTTTGGCTAATTTCACTTAACAAGCTTCATCTAAGATAAGGCAAAAGAGATGACTTCATCATTTAAAATTGTTCTGACTTTATTGTATTTATCAAGATCACCTAATACAGTAAGTAATAGTGCGATAAGCACATAAATAAAGTCAATCTTACTTTAAGTCATTTTTATTAACAATATAGTAGCATTTGCATCTGACAAACAGATGACATTTCCATGAATTATAAAGTTTTATAACTACTAGCATAATTAGTAAAAAGTCTACTGGTAAAAACAGGAAAACAAAGTAGAGAAAGTTTAAGAGCACACATTTCTTTAACATTATATGGATTTATCAGATAGTCTCTATTAGACTTTCAAAACATAACATAGTGTCATATTTTGAGAAACATTAAAAATATCTTTTAAAAGTCAGATAAGAGAGAAGTAGCGGGAGCTGGGCGGTAGCGCAGCGGGTTGAGTGCACATGGTGCAAAGCCCAAGGACCAGCGTAAGGATCCTGGTTCGAGCCCCCAGCTCCCCATCTGCAGGGGAGTCGCTTCACAGGTGGTGAAGCAGGTCTGCAGGTGTCTGTCTTTCTCTCCCTCTCTCTGTCTTCCCCTCCTCTCTCCATTTCTCTCTGTCCTATCCAACAATGACGACAACAATAACAATAACTACAACAATAAAACAACAAGGGCAACAAAAGGAAATAAATAAATAAATAAAATATTTTAAAAAAAAGAAAAAAAAGAGAAGTAGCAAAAAAAGAGTATAAAGTAACAATTTAAAATGTTTACCATCCATGGTAAAAAAAAAAAAACCTCAATATATACTGTTTAAACTAATAAGTGAAGGTACTAAATCAAAGATTGGTATCTGAGATTAATAGCATTAAACTTTTGTGTAATATTTAAATTGTTCTCAATTGCATTTTTTCTTTCTTATGGAAAATTATACAAAATGTGAAAATGCATTAATATTTTTTATCTAGATACATATCAGACCTGGTGCATATTCAGATATATATCAAATAAAATTTGGCAAACTGTTCTTTTAAAAGTAGATTTTTGTTGATGACAAAGACTGATATAGTTTAGGTTAAGATATTCATTCCTATTGTTTCAGTGCCAGTCTAAAGAGTTCCTGTACTTAAAAAAAAATAAAGTAAAATGTAATATTTGAATAACATTTGAAAATACTTAAGTATACTCACCAAGATTCTGTGACTCACCAGGTTTATTTTCATTCATTTTACTAGGAAAAACAAGAACACACAATATAGCCATCTTAATTTAAGTCTCAAATTACCCCATTTTAATTAATTGTAGTCAATACAGGATTATAAATAAGTTACATAATAGTTTCTTACTATCACACTTAAACTCCCCCATCTTGCAAACATCTAAGACCAGCAGTTTTCCATAAGGAAAATGTCTTGGGACATTGTTTAAAACAAAGGGAATCTTTTTTAGTTATCAAAAAGATCAAAATAATTGCTGGCATTTACTGGAAAGGGGCCAAGATTGCAAAATGTCTTGGCATGCACTTAACAGACACACACACAATAAAGAATAGTCTAGACTTTTGAAATTTTAGTTGGTCATTCCAGTAATGAAATAAAACTCCTGTTTATAATTGTATTATCCTGGAACCTAATCCCATTATACACAAATACTTCTTTTTTATTGCTAAGTTACAACTCATACATAAGTAAAAAAAAAAGTAGTTTATTTTACTCTTTAATTTTACCAAGGATTTATTCACTATTTGGGAAAAGAATCACATTAATAGCAATACTATTCATATTTTATAACTGTGGTTGCTGTATATGTGGAGAGGGATTGTATACAGAGTGGCAAGTTATCTATCTTTTTTTTATTTCTTTATTGGGGAATTAATGGTTTACACTCAACAGTAAATACAATAGTGTGTACATGCATAACATTTCCCAGTTTTCCATATACTAATACACCCCCACTAGGTCCTCTGTCATTCTTTTAGTACCTGTATCCCCCCCGCACCCCCGACCCACCCCAGAGTCTTTTACTTTGGTGCAACATGCCAATTCCACTTCAGGTTCTACTTGTTTAACAACTCCTTATACAAACTCTCATTCTCCAGAGTTTATAAGAAGAATAGATTTTATACTAAATAAAAGCGCACATAGTACTGAGTGCAGGGACACGAGCAAGGATTTGGGTTCTAGCCCCGGCTCCCCACCTGCAGGGGAAATGCTTCACAAGCATTTCTCTCTCCCGTCTGTCTCCTCTCGTCTCTCAATTTCTCTGTCCTATTCAATAAAATAATAATAATAATAAAAAGTTTGTAGAGTCAGGTGGTAGCGGAGCGAGTTAAGCGCACATGGCGCGAAGCGCAGGTCCGGCATAAGGATCCCGGTTGGAGCTCCCGGCTCCCCACCTGTAGGCGAGTTGCTTCACAAGCAGTGAAGCAGGTCTGCAGGTGTCTTTCTCTCCCCCTCTCTGTCTTCCCCATCTCTTTCGATTTCTCTGTCCTATCCAACAACGACGACATCAATAACAACAATAATAACTATAACAACAATAAAAAAAAACAAGGGCAACAAAAGGGCAAATAAATAAAAATTTAAAAAAGATTTTAAAAAAAAGTTTGTATTTCATACTTGTGAAAAACATTTAGGTTTTAACCATAAAAAGCTACAGTATTTACTTATTTCAAGTCTTCAATATCTTCCTGTTCTTCCATATAAATCCATTTGCACCATTAAGATTAGGATTTCTTTAAAGAACAAAGGAGGGGTCAGGCAGTGGCACACCTGGCTTGAGCCTACACACTATCATACCTAGGTTTGAGTCCCCACCGGCAGTGGGGGGTACTTCACAAGTTGTGAAGCAGGTACTGCAGGTGACTCTGTCTCTTTTCCTCTCTATCTCCCTCTCAATTTCCCTGTCATATGAAATAAGAAAAAAAGAAAAAAGCTATTGGGAGTCATGAATTTGTAGTGCTGGCACAAAGCCCAAGCAATAACCCTGGAGGCAAAAAAAAAAAAAAAAAATGAAACAACAACAAAAGGAGCCCCACTTTAAATAGGTTTTTCAGTTAAGTAGGTCTAGCCTACTTTTCCTATCTATAATCTGTTGGGATTTTTTTGTTCTTTATTGTCACCAAGTTATTGCTGGGGCTTGGTGCTGGCACTAGGAATCTACTGCTCCTGGTGGCTTTTTCCCCCCTATTTTATTTGATAGGATAGAAAGAAATTGAAAAGGAAGAGGGAGACAGAAGGAGAAAGAAATACAGATACCTGCTGACCTGCTTCACCACTAGTGAAGCATTCCCCCTGCAGGTGAGGAGTAGGGCTCGAACCCAGGTCCTTGTGCATAGTCCAATATGCCCTTAACTGGTGTGCCACTTCTTGGCCCCTTATCTACTTTCTGCAATAGGAACTGATCAAAGTATATATTCCATAGAATACTACTCTACCATCAAAAAGATACTGTTTTCTTTGGGATGAAATGGATGGAACTGGAGGTGATTATGCTTAGTGAAATAAGAGCTGAAAGACAAATACCAGGTGGTTTCAATCATATGTGGAATCTAGAGATCTGATTTACATGAATTTGCTAAAAAAAAAAAAAAATCCAAACAAAACAGAAGCAAGCAAACTGTAAAATGTGGAGAACTATGGTAGTATTTTTGGGTGGCGGGGGGGGGGGTAAGAACTTTGATAGGGATTGTTGTGTGGATATATATATATATATATATATATATTAATCATATCAAACTATTAATACCAAATATTTTTTTAAAAAAAGGATTTGATCAAAGGTGTACACCTTTATTATTTCCTAGATTTACTCCCCCCCTTTTTTGGATGGACGGATTACACTCTACAGGTATATGGCACTCCTAATGTTAACCATGTCAGATAATGACTAAAGACTGTTTACTTAAGTATAATTGATTATTACAACCTGGGTTGTCGTATGCTTTACATTGGTTTGTTCTAGTCCTCCCCCGCCAAGAGAATTGGATCAGTCCTGTTAATTTTGCGGGCAGCTTGGCCCCGCCCCTAGGAAACCTGCCAGAGTTCCAGAGTGCCAGAGTTTCAGAGGGTTCCCGAGTACGAGAGTTCGAGAGTTCCTGAGTTCGAGAGTAAGGGAGAGGGTTCCTGAGTTCCAGAGAAAAAGAAAGAGTGCTTGCGCCGCCGCAAAGAGACAGCAGAGTTCTGTTTGGTGATTAGTTTGTCTTAGTTTATGAATCGTTGTTCCTGAATAAAGAAATACAGCTTCCCTGCCCAGCCGTTGTCTCCGCGTCTCTGTTCACCACTGCGAAGCTAACTCAGCCGGCAAGAGCCTTCCAAAATTTTAACAACACTGGGTGATTTCATCATAAAATTGATGAAATACAATAAACAGAAAAATGAATTACCTCTGTTATTAGGATTTTATTATAACTCAATTTCTAGTGATTAATTCAGCATATCATAAATCTATCCATACATAAAAATGTACTGCAGAAAACTCCATAAACAGTACTTTATCAAGAATCAAAAAATATTAATTTATAAATAGTATCTACTCCATATCCACAATGGATTTACATGTACTATCTATGACTCTCATCCCGTCAGTGGGAAATTCCATGTATTTCTTTTTTAAAAAAGATTTATTATTCAGAATAATATTTGTAATGTAGACAAATATGAATAAAGATATGCAAAATTCTCTCAATGGCATTAGTGTAAACATCAATCACATACTTTAAAAAAAATTTTATTATTAACTTTATTTGTTTATTGGATAGTAGAGATGGCCAGAAATTGAGAGGGAAGGGGAGATAGAGAGGGAGAGAAACAAAGAGAGACCTGCAGTCCTGCTTCACCAATTGTGAAGCTCTTCCCTTTCAGGTGGGGACCAAGGCCTTGAACCTGGGTCCGTGCACATTATAACATGTTCACTCAATCAGGTGAGCTACCTACCACCTGGCCCCACCACATACTCTTTATTATGAATGTTTCAGTTTTGTTTATTTTGTCAGCTACCTCAGGACCTGATGCATGTAAGTCTGACTTGTTAGTTACTACAATACCACTCAGTCTCTGAATTTTCTAAATTTTATCAGTGTTAGAACTCTGTATTAAACAAGAACTTTCTCCTCGTTACAAGTAAATATAAGAAAACATCAATCTGACAGAGCAACAATAACAAAAAGTTGTAATGGAGTATGCAAAAGACATGCTAATAGCCTCCAAATAGCACTGGCAATAAGTTAATCATAAGAAAAATCTCCAGAGGGGGATGCAACCAGTTGAGTGCATCTATGATAATGTGCAAGGACTCTGGTTTAAGGCCATTACCCATCTGCCCCCCCCGGGGGGGGCTTTACAGGAAATTATAGCAGAAAATTTCCACACCTGAGAAATGTTCAAAACATATAAATACAAAAAGCTGGATGCACACTTAATCTTGAATCCAAAATGGCATACACCTAAACACATCATAGTAAAACTATTCCAAACTAAGGACAAGAAAATAAAACATATTGCAAACTGCTAGGGAAAGGTAGAAAGGCACACACAGAGACAGAACCACCAGGCTTTTATCATATTTTTCAACACAAACCCTAGATGAAAGGAGGGAATGGAATGGAATGAAATATTAAAAGAACTAAAGGATAACAATTGCCAGACACAAATACTGTATCCTGCTAAACTATCCTTCAAAAGTGTTAAGAACTAACCAGGTCTTCCAGGAGGCGTGGCCATGGAATATCCCAAAACAACAAATAAATACAACAAGAAATCCAACTGAAGTCATAATCTACAGTTGAAGGTTTTGCAGCCTCAGGTGGGTGATTGCATGTAGTTAGAGTGAAATGGGTAGCACCACAGGTTGAAGAACAGCAAAGTCAAATCAGAGCTCTGGGCTGAGCAGGCACTGAGCTGGGCCATTTTGGTGATTTCACTTTAAGTACAAGCAAGTAACATTGTTCCTAGTGCCTGAAGAAAAGAAACTGGGGCTTAAAACCTCTGTCTTTGACTGAGGGAGGAGGGGGGCTAGCTTTCTGAATTTAAGGGAAGGACACAACATAAAACAGGGCATTTGTGACCACAAGATAGCCCAAAACAACCACTCCTCCATCCCACTTGCCCCAGATCATAGAAACAAGAGAAACCTAGAGACCACAACAGCACCACCTGCTGGGCATCAATAACCAGCACAAAAAATGTGCAAACAGAAAAACAACTAAACAGCCAACTATGCCATATCAGCTAGACAGAAATGAATCAGAAGAAATGCAAGGAATTAGACTTAGACTCTCAGAGACAAACTACACAGAGCTCATTATGAGGACTCTCCAAGAATTTAAGCAAGAATTAAAAGAGCACGTTACTATGGAATTAAAACACACAAGAGAGGAACTTATAACAGAGTTCACTTCTTCTTCTTCTAGCGTTTGCCCTTCTTCCGTAGCCAGTTAACAGCGTCAGGTTGAGCCTGATGTAAAGTTTCGAGACCTCCTTTGAAGAATCTTCAAATCTTGAAAGAAGAACTTCAGTCAGAAATCCAGGGAATAACAGACACTCTAACTGCAATCCATGCCCAAGTATAAGGCTTAGGAAGTAGATCCACACATTCAGAAAAAATAATCTCCAATCTAGAAGATACAGCCAGCTCACTCTTTCAACTCAAAGATGAGGGAAAGAATGGTTCAGAAAGACTGAAGCAACTCTCTGTGAAATTGCAGGCTCCATCAAAAGATGGAATATAAGAGTGATGGGTAAATTTGAAGAGGAGGACAAGGCCAAAGACCCAGAGTCCATTTTAAGAGCAATTTTAGCTAAGAACTTCCCTCACTTAGAAAACCATCAGAACAGTCTCATTCAAGAGGCAGAGCAATCACGCAGATTTATAAATACAAAAAGACCAACACTGAGGCATATTATAAAATTCTCAAAAGTCAATGACAAAGAAAAAAATTTGGTGGCTGCCAGGGAAAGGAAAGAAGTTACATACAAAGGTAGAGCTATAAGACTCATTAGATTTCTCTTCACAAACTCTAGAGGCAAGAAGAGAATGGAATGACATATTCAAAGTTCTAAAGGAGAGGGAATTCCAGCCATAAATATTGTATCCTGCAATATTATCCTTCAAATATGAGGGAGAAATAAAGGTTTTCTCAAATATTCAAGAACTAAAGGAATTTGCCACAATCAACCTCACCTTACAAGAACTACTGAACAAGTCCCACAAGAAAGGAGGAAGCAAAGGAAGTACACGTTCCAAACACCAAGTTGCAGATTCTACCATGACATCAACCTGACTCACCCGGACAGATGACCTCAGCAATGTACCTCGGAACCCCAACTCTTTAGAGCCCTGACCCAGTAGGGAAAGATGGGGACAGGCTGGGAGTATGGATCAACCTGTCAATGCTCATGTCCATCCGAGAAGCAATTACAGAAACCAGACCTCCCACCTTCTGCACCCCATAATGACCCTGGATCCATGCTCCCAGAGAGATAAAGAATAGGAAAGCTTCCAAGGGATGGGATGGGATATGGAACTCTGGTGGTGGGAAATGTGTGGAGTTTCACCCCTCTTATAATATGTCAATATTTTCTGTTTTTTATTTTATAAATAAATTAAACTAAAAAAAAGGAACAATAATTCTCTTCAAATTCTTCCAGAAAATTGGAAAGGTGCAATTATTCCCAAACTTGTTCTATGAGGCTAACATCAATTTGAGTCCCAATGCAGGAAAGGACTCTACCAGAAAAATAAAGGATAGACCTATAATAACCTTGATGAACATTGATGCAAAGATCCGGAACAAGGTCTTGACAATTCGAATCCAACAACATGTGAAGAGAATAATTCACCAAGACCAAGTCCTTGGGAAGCAGGTAAGTTAATTAATGTAATTCATCATATCAACAAAATAAAGATAAAAAATAAATTGATGCTGAAAAGACATTTGACAAGGTCCAACATCCATTTATGATAAAGACCCCTCCAGAAACTGGGAATACAAGAACAATTCCTCCACATAATAAAGACCATTTATGACAAGCTCACAGTTAACATTCTCAATGGAGGAAAGTTGAAAATTTTCCCGTTAAAATTGAGAACCAGACAAGGATGTCCACTATCTCCACTATTATTCAACATTATGCTCTTGAGGTCCTCACCACTGTAATCAGAAAAGAAAGAGATATCAAAGACATACAGATGGCAAAGAAAGAAATCCAACTATCACTATTTGCTGATGATTTAGACAATCTCCAAGACTCCACCAAAAAAAAAAAAAATACTGGAAATAATTCAGTAAAGCAGCAGGATTCAAAATCAATACATGCAAATCTGTGGAATTCCTGAATATAAACAATCAGAGGAAAGGTAAATAAAAGACTCAATTTAATTTACAACTGAACCAAAGAGATAAAATACATTGGGGTGAATCTCACAAAGGAGGTGAAGGACCTTCACAGTGAAAACTATAGAACACTGTTAAATAGAGAAGGACATACAGAAGTGGAAGAACATTCCTTGTCCTGGCCTGGGAGAATAAACGTTATTAAAATGGGCATTCTACCAAAAGCAATCTATAATTTCAATGGAAACCCTATCAAGACCCCAATGACATTTTTCAAGAAAATCGAGCAACTTCTCCAAAATTTTGTGTGCATCCACAAAAGACCCAATTACCAAAGCACTTCTGAGAAAAAGGGGAAAATATGGAGGTATCATATTTTGTTTTGGAGACACTGAAATACAGTGATACTCCACCACTTGTGAAACAATTCCCCTGCAGGTGAGAACCAAAGGCAAGTTCTTGCACATGGCAACATATACACTCTACTGAGCCACCACCCCAACCCCTACAGAAAAAATAAGAGAAAAAAAAATCGTGGGCTTGGAGAATAGCATCCTGGTTATGCAAAAGACTTTCATGCCTGAAGCTCTAAGGTTCCTAGATCATGCCCCAACACCATAAAACTGAGTTGAGCAGTGTTCTGTTATGTATCTCTCTTCCTCTCTGTATCGCTCATTAAAATAAAATAAATAAAACTTAAAGAGAATCTTGAAAATAATGGTGCTTACCAGATAGCAAAGAGTGGAAGGAGTTCGTACTGTGAGTAGCACTAGAAGTGTGGTAGTAGGTGTTGTGAGGTATGTGTGAGCTATACTTACAAAATACATGGTATTATAAACCAGTGGTAAGTCAATAAAGTAAAAAAAAAAAAAGTTAACTTTTGTGTTCATTCAATTTTTAAAATTTTATTTATTTTCCCTTTTATTGCCCGTTTTTGTTGTTGTAGTTATTATTGTTGTCATCGTCGTTAGATAGGAAAGAGAGAAATGGAGAGAAACGGGGAAGACAGAGAGGGAAAGATAGACACCTGCAGACCTGCTTCACTGCCTGTGAAGTGACGACCCTGCAGGTGGGGGTCCGGGGGCTCGAACTGGGATCCTTAAACGGGTCCTTGGGCTTCATGCCATGTGCTTAACCTGCTGCGCAACCGCCAGAAGTAATTCTTCCCTTTGTTCCTCTATAGATGTGTTTTTCTCTTTAATACCTATAAAAGTTTTTATTTTATTTTATTTTTATCGCTGATATCTTCTAGTTTGCGAATGAAATACTTAAGTGCTGTGTTTTGTTATTTATCCTGTTCTGAACTTCCTGCATCTGTATTTTGGTGCCTGACTCTATTTTATCATTATTTTTGTTTCAGATATTCTGTTCCTTCCTCTCCTGGTATTTTCAAACCAGGAATAGAGATTTTAGCTCCTAAAGACAAACTCAAGTCTGTAGGTAATGGACATAGTTCTCTGCCAAGTAAACCTTCCCAAAAAGTTGACTTAAAAGTCCTTATGACATAGTGACTAGCTTCTCTAGCACAGTCATAATACCTTCCATAACATAATCATACATTGCCAATTCTGCCTTATTTTTTGGTAAAATTTACTAAGCATAACTACAGTTAAGGCAAAGGGGGAGTGGAGTATCAAACTGTATCAAACTGAACCCCATGGAGAGAAGTAATGTAAAAGACTGAGAATGCATTTTGGTAATGGCTCTCTAGAACTCTTCACTAAATTGTTAATGATTTCTCAAGAAAGGGAGGGGAACTGTTTGACAACATTTCTAACACTAAGTCTGTTAAGACATTGGCTACAGCAACCTGGTAGATAATGCAACAGATAGAGCATCAGACTTGACATACACGAGGTCCTTACTTTCATCCTTGACACCCTCAGTGTCACATATGCTAGAGTGGTACTTTGGCTCTTATTCTCTTTCTCTCACTAATAAATTAATAGATTTATTTGTTAAATACTTAGATTGTTAACTGGAAATCTGTAACATCGTTTCCCTCCTTTTACTTAGGAAGTCTTGATATTCATGTACCAGAAAAACAAGTGTTAACATTCAAACACTGTATGGTTGCACTATGATAAAAATGAATGGATGGGGAGTTGATTCACAAGCGGTGAAGCAGGTCTGCAGGTGTCTGTCTTTCTCTCCCCCCCCCCCCTATTTCTCTCTATCCAAAAATGATGACATCAATAACAACAAGAGTAACTACAACAATTAAAAAAACAAGGGCAACAAAAAGGAAAATAAATACATAAATAAAATTTTAAAAATCTGTCAGATAACAAAATTAAATTCAATTAAATTTTGTCAATAAAATATAGACTTAATATAGACCTAATATAAAACATTAAAATATAGACCTAAAATAAATGTATAGGAAGAAAATACACCAAGCTAAATACTTATTAATAGAAAGCATTAGGGGGTCGTCTCTAATATCTGATTACCGTCTCTGATATCTGATTACTGTAAAAAATGGCGACTAATCCCTAGCACTGCAAAAAACGGTATCATGTTTTCCATCTACACCATGCCTCGGCCTCGCATGAGCTTAATGTGCAGCTTGGCGATACAAGAATCCAGCATGAAGCCCAGCCAGTCTATCTTGGCGTTACTCTCAATCGCACTCTGTCATTTCACGAACATCTCATAAAAACTGCAGCAAAGGTGGGCGCGGGGAATAACATCATTGCAAGACTGGCCAGCTCCTCATGGGGCGCGAGCGCTTCCACACTACGATCATCATCTCTGGCATTATGCTATTCCACTGCAGAATACTGTGCCCTAGTATGGTGGGGGGAGGGGGGTGGGGGAGGGGGGTGGGGGGAGGGGGGAGGTAGGAGGTAGGGGGAGGTGAATGGGGGTGAGTCGCTTCACATGCTGTGAAGTCGGTCTGCGGGTGTCTCTCTCTCCCCCTTTCTGTCTTCCTGTCCTCTCTCCATTTTTCTGTCCTAACCAACAACAAGGACAGCAATAACAACAATAATAATAACAGCGATAAACAACAAGGGTAGCAAAAGGGAAAAATGGCCTCTAGGAGCAGTGGATTCGAGTGCAGGCACTGAGCCCCAGGGATAACCCTGGAGGCAAAACAAACAAAAACAACCAAAAACACACACACACAACCAAAACAAAAAACAAAAAACATCACATTAAAAAAAGAAGGCATTAGTAATTTCAGAGGAGTATTCAAAGTTTATCAAGAATAGAGGTATATAGAATGATAAGGAAGTCAAGTTCTAAAGAACTATGTAGGGAGTCGGGCAGTAGCAGTGGGTTAAGCGCAGGTGGCGCAAAGCGCAAGGACTGGCGTAAGGATCCGGGTTCCAGCCTCCAGCTCCCCACCTGCAGGGGAGTCGCTTCACAGGCGGTGAAGCAGGTCTGCAGGTGTCTATCTTTCTCTCCCCCCTCTGTCCATTTTTCTCTGCCCTATCCAATAACAACCACACCAATAACAATAATAACTACAACAACAATAAAAAAAGACAACAAGGGCAAAAAAAGGGAAAATAAATAAAAAAAAAGAACTATGTAACATGATGTACCTAAAAACAAAGCATTGAATTATGTGAGGCAAAAGTAACAGAGTTGCAAAGAGAAAACTGATGAATCCATTATCAAAGGTGAGGACTTGGACATCTTAGGCAGACTCAAGACAGATGGATTCAATTATCATCATCAATCAACAGGATATAATATGATTCTACAGAGTACGTCATCTAACAACAGCAGAATATACAAGCCTCTCAAGTTTACATAGGACATTCATTGAGAGAGACCATAATGCCAGGCCATAAAATAGACCGAACAGATTTAAAAGCATATAAATCATGTGAAAATAGAAAACCCCTGAAACATGTGTTGAATAAACAAGTTAAGTAGCATAAGGATTAAATAAATATTTAGAGAAAAATTCACAATATAGTGAAATCAAAGTATCAAATGGATACATTAGGAAAGCTGTGAGGTCTATCATTTAAATGTCTACCTTAGGAAAATAGAAAAAGAGCAAATTAGGCAGAAGAAGTGATATGAATTAGCATTGAAATCCACAAAATTGAAGATAAAAAGGGAAATTGGAAAAGTTTTTAAAACTAATTCTTTAGAAAAATAAGTAAAACTTTGGGTCAGAGAGAGATGACCTGATAGATTGTGTAAGGCCTTGTCTGAGGTTCAAGTTCAGGCACCACATGGAGGTACTATGGCACAGGAAAAAGTACCAGTGCTGTGGTATCTCTCCTTCCTCCTCTATCTGTGAAACAGAGAGAAACAGTGGCCAAGGAGTGGTGAAATTGTGTTACATGGCTCTGGCTCTGCAGAAAAACAATAAACCAATAATAAATCTGTCAATAACTGGCTCAGGAGATGGATCACACAACAGTACACATTTTCCCATGTGTGAGGACCCATTGTCCCTAGCTATTACATGGCCATTTTACCATGTACTAGGACACACAGTCACTATTATGCCAACTCCCCTGCCCCACCCTCTATTTAAAAAAGCACAGGGGACAGAGGAATTGTGCAGGTGCTTAGCTCCAGTAATAATGCCCTGTTGATTTACTAAACAACCAGGAAACCCTTAGCCAGACTAAATAAAGAAACATGAGAAAAGACACAGATCACTAGTATCTGAAATGAGAGATGGATCATCACTTCTGAGCCTATGGACACTAAAAGAATCATAAAGAAATGCTACAAACAATTCTATGCCCGTATGTGATAGATAAAACAGACCAATTCTTTGAAAGACACAATGTTCCAAAAGTCATAGAAAAAAAAAAATTGACCTGAATATGACTATATCTACTAAAATACTGAATCATTAACTCTTTCAAACAAAATTTTAAAAGTGTCAGACCCACATAGTTTCAGTGCACAATTCTACCGAGCATTTAAGGAAAAAAGTATAGAGGCCAGGCAGTGGCACACCCAGTTGAGTGCACCTGTTACCATGTGCAATGAGCTGGGTTGAAGCCCTTGGTCCCCACATGCAAGGGGGAAGCTTCACTAGCTGTGAAGCAGGTGGCTCTCTTTCTCTCGTCCCGCTCCTCCTCTCAGTTTCTCTGGGTCCTATCAAATAGAGAGAAAGAAAAGAGAAAAAGGCCACTGAGAGAGCAGTGGATTTGCTGTGCAAGCACTGAGCCCAATCAAAAACCCTAGTAGCAATAAGAAAAAAAAAAAACTATAGCAAATCTCTGGAACCTCTTTCTGAAGATTAAAATACAGAATATACTTCCTAACTCATTCTGATATGTCATCATTACCCTAATACCAAAGCCAAACAAAGACTTCACAAGAAAATTATAGATCTACATCTATCTCTTAAGAAGATAATGCAAAAATATTAATAAAAATATTAGCAAATCAAATTCAATAATGAATAAAGAGAAAATTATACACCCATGCCTAAGTGAAATTTATCCCAGTTGTGCATTCATGCTCTTTTATTTGTGGTCAATAGTTGAAAATCTGTATCCTTAATAAAAATTTCATATGGGATGTTTAAATCACGTTTAGTCATACTTAGCAAAACTGGAAGAAAGCTCTTGGAATCAACAAAGGCATATTTCAGTAACCTGACATATAAACTGTGGTACATCTAAACAATGGAGTACTATTCAGTGCTAAAATAAAATTAGCTATCAAGCCACGAAAAGACAATGCAGAAAACTTAAATGCATCTTACTAAGTAATAGAAGTTGATCTGAGAAGGCTACATATGGCATGAAGCAGCCACATTTTATTCCATAAAAAGGCAAAACTATGGAGACAGTAAGATTAGTGGTTGCAAAAGGGATTTTCAGAATAGTGAATGATGTATGAGTTACCGTAATCATGACCAACATTATTTGTTCAAGCCCATAGTACTTATAATACATCACTAAGAACAAATTGTAATGTCAACTATGGAATGAGTGATTGTGATGTGTCAGTGAGATTCATCAAGTATATCAAATCTGTAGGGGCAGAAAACACATGAATTTTTTTTTAACTCTCAACTTTTCTGTGAAACTAAAACTGACATAAAATAGTGAATCCATCAGTAATGCAACCTGGGGTGAGATTCCAGGTTTACTCCATGACAGTGCATAGAACAAGAGTGGGTATCTCTCTCTCAATAACTAAATAAAGTGAAACCCACCAGGTAAAATGTTAAAGGGAAATTTAAAAAGGTAGATGGCTAAGCATGCATAAAAAATGACAGGGTTGGGATTGGGGAGGGGAATAGATAGCATAATGGTTATGCAAAAAGGCTTTCAGGCCTGAGGCTTCAGAGCCCCAGATTCAATTTCCCACATCACCATAATCCAGAGCTGTGCAGTGTTCTGCTAAAAATAATAAAATAAATTGGGAAATTATAGCAGTTTGGATAGAACGTCACAGGATGAGAAAGAATGGCTGACTATTAAGAATTTTATGCTTGGAACAAATTTGAGAAGGGTTTTAAAAATAAATCTGAATCACAAACGATAAACAGTGGGAAATCAAGAATTTTTTTGTAAACTTAGATATTTTTAAAATTTATTTTTTAGGGAGTTGGGCGGTAGAGCAGCAGGTTAAGCTCAGGTGGCGCAAAGCACAAGGACCGGCATAAGGATGCCGGTTCAGGCCTCCGATTTCCCACCTGCAGGGGCGTCGCTTCACAGGCAGTGACGCAGGTCTGCAGGTGTCCTTCTCTCTCCCTCTCTATCTTCCCCTCCTCTCTCCATTTCTCTCTGTCCTATCCAACAACAATGACATCAATAACAACTACAACAATAAACAAGAAGAGCAACAAAAGGGAATAAATAAATATTTTTAAAAATTATTTTATTTATTTATTTATTTATTTATTTTCTCCAGGGTTATTACTGGGCTCAGTGCCTGCACCATGAATCCACCGCTCCTGGAGGCCATTTTTCCTCTTTTGTTGCCCTAGTTGTTGCAGACTCGTTGCGGTCATTATTGCCATTGTTGACGTTGCTTTGTTGTTGGATAGGACAGAGAGAAATGGAGAGAGGAGGGGAAGACAGAGAGAGGGGGAGAGAAAGATAGACACCTGCAGACCTGCTTCACCGCCTGTGAAGCGACTCCCCTGCAGGTGGGGAGCCGGGGGCTCGAACCCGGATCCTTATGCCGGTCCCTGCGCATTGCGCCACGTGCACTTAACCCACTGCGCCACCGCCCGACCCCCCCTTAAAAATTATTTTTATTATCTCTTTTATTGTATATGGACAGCCAGAAATTGAGAGAGAATGGGGAGATAGAGATAGATAGATAGATAGATATAGAGATCTGCAGACCTGCTTCACCATTCAGTTTTCCTCCTACAGCTGGGAGCCCAGGGCTTGAACATGGATCTTTGAGCATTGTTAAATGTGCACTCAACCAGGTGCATGACCCCCTAAATCAGATTTTTTTTTTCCTCCAGGGTTATTGCTGGGCTCGGTGCCTGCACCATGAATGCACCGCTCCTGGAGGCCATTTTCCCCCCTTTTGTTGCCCTTGTTGTTGTAGCCTCATTGTGGTTATTATTATTGCCATTGTTGATGTTGTTCGTTGTTGGATAGGACAGAGAGAAATGGGGAGAGGAGGGGAAGACAGAGAGGGAGAGAGAAAGACAGACACCTGCAGACCTGCTTCACCGCCTGTGAAGCGACTCCCCTGCAGGTGGGGAGCCGGTCCTTGCGCTTTGCGCCACATGCGCTTAACCCACTGCGCCACCGCCCAATCCCCCCTAAATCAGATTTTTATGTTATAACATTTGGAAGATGAGACTGCAGAGCAAGGCAAGAAGTATTACATTAGAGAAGGCTTTCTAACTTAATCTCGTTTCTGACCTAGTTCAAACATTTTGAGAACAAAAGCTCTCTTATCGCTTGTTTTATCTGAAAAATAGCATATCAAAATGTTATTATGGAGACTGAGACAGTGTATGTATGCAATGTGGTTTATACAATATTTAGTAACTTTAACAGAACACACACACACACATATATAATTTACTATGTGCTGCCATTCACTCACAAGTCTAAACTCTTTATATATATCGACACATTTAATTCTCACAATGACTCTACAACGTAGGCACTGTTATTATCCCCATTATACAGTTGGCAGAATTGAAGCAGAAAACTCAAATAACTTGGCTACAGTCACACAGCTACTAAGCTGTAAAGACAGAATTCAAATCCAGGCAACCTGTCCCCAGATCTATGCCCATTAGTAATATGTTATAAAGAATTTGTAGGATTAATTTTGTAACCTTCGACTAAATTTACAGATTCCTTAGGCCAATCTAAATCTATTGGGCCAGAATCTCAGATGTGAATAGTCAGGCTCAGAACTTAACAACTCCTTAAGGTAATGGGTGCGCAATAAAACTCAAAACCCACTGACCTTACTAAATAGGGCAAAATGGGAAGAGTCCAGGCAAGAGAAAGATTAAAGTGAAGATTGGAATTTTTTTTTAAATTAATGCTTTGCTGCAGTCTTACACAAAAATGATTACACTTCAATAATCAAGTATACCGAATAGTTTTTTTTTTTTCAGAACTAAAAATGCAACAAAAACTCACTAGCAGGGAGGGAGAGTGGCAGCAGCCAGTATAGGACCCAAGGCCATCTATTCTCAGCAGAACTAATCCTCCTTTAAATACATATTATACTGACAACTCTCGGTATTGAAATCTTAACAAAGAACATAAGATATCTATTTCCATGAAGCAACACAAAGTCAGTCTGACAGTTTTTAATAAAGCAAGTGACACGTTTTCTTTTTTCCTTCTTTTTCGCACACATGTAAGGTACACACACATTCAGTCTTGGCTGCACAACCGAACTCTCCCAGGAAGCGTGAATTTGATCCTGGAGGTAGTTCAACAACAATAACAATCAAAACCCGACCATCAGAAACCGCAAACAAAACGACGAGGGTAACAATACTGGAGCGCTTCCGAAATGACTCCACCATAACCCGGCAGGTCAATGAATAAGGGGGGCGGAGGGTGAAAAGGCAGGTCCGTGGAAACAAGGAAATCTTATCCCTATTGTGAAGTCCCCTTTGAGTCAACACCGTTATTGTATCCAGATGAAATGAGCAGGAGTCTCGGTTTTTCTTTCTTTCTTTTGCGTGTGTGTGTGTGTGGTCCTGCGGGGTGTGTGTGTGTTGGGGGTGGAGGTGGGGGAGGAGTCGTCAGACCTTAAAAGAAAAATATCCGAGCTTTCCCTACAAGGGATGCTCAGATTTCAGTTTAAATCCCCAGCAGGCGTTTATTCCCAAGCCTGTCAGTGCTCCGCGGTGCAGCAGCAGTAGAAAGGCTGCGCGGGACGCTGCCCCTGGAGCGGGAAGTGGGAGCCAGCCAGCGCATCTCTTCACTCCGCACCTGCCCCCACCTTCCATCTTTGAAAAAGGAAGACTCGGACTTGGAGAAGAGGGCGGGGGAGGGAAGGTGCTTTGCAAGGAGATCCGCGACTGTGGAAGCGTCAGCATTCGGGCGGAATAGACCGCAGCATTCAGCAGACCGAGCAGAACGCCGGCGCCCCTGACAGGCGGGGCCTCCGCGAGCCGAAGCGTGTGGCGCGCCCCGACTCCCCAAGCCACCAGCCTTCACCCCTCAACTCACTCAAAAGCTTCCGCGACGCCATCGCAACTCCCCACCCTCCGTACCCTCTCGCCGCCCCGCGACTCTCCCAGGAAAGCGGTTTCTTCCAGGCCCCCACTGACTCACCAAGGCGAGCCGAGAAGTTGCAGAGGCCGTAACCCTTCCAGCCAGTCGCGCTGAGCCTCGGGCCAACCACGAACAGGCCCCATGCAACGGCCCACTCGATTCAAATTCGCCACTTCCGGTTGCAACCCGGAAGGAGCGCTCGGCCCCGCCCCCTGGGGGCGTCCCCAAGATGGCGAGTCTGCGGGCCGGGGCTTGCGGAGGGGCTGGACCTGGAACTCGCCTAGGCTAATAGGTCACCGCGCTTTGTTTAGTCTTTCTCCATACCAAAGTGCACTCTGCGGTCCTAGGTGTGTGTGTGTGGGGGGGGTGCGGGTGGGGGCGGCATTCATGTCAGCTCTTGTAATGATTTTCTACGATGTCAGTTAGCTCTTGTAATGATTTCCTACTTTTTGAAAGGGACAGAGATGTGCTGATCGATTCCTTCAAGAAACCGAGAGAATTACAAGTACCAACCCAGCCGAGATGGTCCCCCTTTAGCTCGGCGTTTTCTGATTCTTTTAGTTCTTTCCTCGACACAGGACTTTGAACCTTTCCCTCTTCTGCTTGACGATGACAAAATGCCAAGTGCACCGCTCACCCTTATCCTGGAAGAGGTCGGGCTAGTTCCTGGTCCAAATAAAAATTTGGTAATGAGTTTCAGGAGAATGACAAGTCTTCAAGGAAACTTTTTAAGGAAAACATACTTAGAATAATAATAATGTTGTTTAAAGTTATTCTTGATGTTAATAAAAACAGTCATACATGATGTTAACTGTATCCTTGATGTTAATAAAAGCAATCTTACATGATGTCAACTATATCAGGGTAAAAAAAAAAAAAAAGAATGGCAAGTCCTCCCCTACCTCCCAGCCAGCTGCCTCTGCTCCCCTCAGATAAAAGGTCCTTCTGCAAGATGGCTACCTACTAGTTGTCTGGTGAGATTCTTCGGACAACTGTCATTTTCCTAATACGAGGACCCACAATGTACACTTAGTGTGAACATCTCGCTAATTAAAGAGATATACCTGGGAGCTTTATAGGAAAGGAAGATCACTTTCTTAGGGAAAATAAAGAGGAAATTAAACTCTGATTTTGCTTTGCCACTAGAGCAGCTTCACACTTCTTAGTACCGACTTACCTGAATTAGTTCAAACTAAATAACAGCAAAACAAAACCTCTGTCAAAATTGCCCTTTTAAATTTTTTTAAACTTTATGTATTTATTTAGTAGGAAAGAGAGGAATTGAGAGGGAAAGGGGATAGAGAGGGAGAGACAGACACATCTGCAGCACTGCTTCATCACTCATAAAGTCTTCCCACTGCAGGTGGGGACCAGGGCTTAACCCAGGTGCGCTTTCGGGGAACCACCTGGACCACAAAACTGCAATTTTAAAGATTCACTACATTTTAAGGGTTATACTGTACAGGCAATTTGACTCAAAGAGGTGTAAAGCTATTAAATCATATGGTTTGGACATAAGAAAGACCAAAAGACCCACTTTAGAAGAACTACATATAATGTATTTTTAAAAAGTATGTGTATGGCATTCAGAGTTTCTCAGGTGAATGCACAAACTGCAGAAAGTTATCTCTGGGAGTCAAAATTAGGGAAAGGGAATAGATTTACCATTTGATATATATATGTTTTTGTCTAGCAATATCATTTTTTAAAGAAGATTGTTAGATATTGAGTATATTCTGGATATACAATCAGGTTTAGTAAACAGTTAATGTTTGAGTAGTCTGCACTTATTTATGAATTAATTCAATAACTAGGGGGTCAGGTGGTGGCACATCTGGTTGAGCACATATGTTACAATGCGCAAGGATCAAGTTCAAGTTCCCGGAAAAAGCTTTGCAAGTGGTGAAGCAGTACTGCAGGTATCTCTCTGTATTTCCCTGTCTCCCTCTTCTTCTCAATTTCTGGCTGTCTTTCTCCAATAAATAAATTAATTAATAAACTAATATTTAAATTTTGATTAATAATTATAAATAATTTAAAATAAGTTCAATAATGTATAGTGATGTTATGACCACACATTTTTTGTCATTCGTTATATGCTGTATTGTTTAATGCACCATCTAATATTGCCCCATTAAATATATTGTTCCCTCAAGTTGCTAGAAGGCAAAAACTATGTATTTTCCCATGTCTTTCATAGGTGTCTTTCCTTTCCCACTGTTGTAATGTGCCACTGACTGCCCCCCCATGTACTTTCCCACTATTAAGTTTCATCCTTTACAGGAATAAAATTCTCAAGTTAATTTACAAGAAATAAAAGTGAAATATATTCAAATATACGCTAATTGTCCAAGGAAAGCCCCCATCATAAAACAGAATGTGAGGTTTTCTTTAATGAAACTTATAAGCAAAAACAAATAAACAAAAAACATGGTTCTGGGTTCTTGTGTGCCCTTCCCTCTCAATTTCTCTGTCTCTACTAAATAAATAAATAAATAAAATATTTCTTTACTTCCTTTAATTGTTTTTTCCTAAGATCCTTAATAAATTCAAGTTCCTCCATCAAAATATTCACTACCAGCAGTCCAGCCATCAAACTAGTTAAATTTATCATCAACAGTGGAAAGTCCCTTAAAGTCACTGACTTTACACAAGAAAAAAGTCATGTTTTTTCATAGTAATATCTAGACTTAATTGTATAGGTTATCTAACTCTGGTGTTGAGTGAAATAGCAGGATTTTTTGAACTGATGGTCTTTTTTTTCATTATTTTTTTCCCTCCCAGTGTGAGAGTAGGTAACTTTGAATACAACCAGTATCCAAGCAATGCATCAACTGTTCCCAAACAATGAATGGTCTTCAATAAATACTTGCTGACTTTGGTGTATTGCACCAAAGTTAAAGACTCTGGGGTGGGGGGAGAGTTCAGGTCCTGGAACATGATGGCAGAGTAGGACTTAGTGGGGGTTGAATTGCTATGTGGAAAACTGAGAAATATTACACATGTACAAACTACTGTATGTCAACAACCCTTAATCCCACAATAAAGAAATTAAACCAAAAAAAAAAAAATGCTGACTAAATCAAGGAACTTGATTTACATATAAACATTTTGAAGAAAATACTTCCTCAAGGACATAATTAAATCTAACAAATCTGATACCTAATGATTGTAATTAACTGAAATATATTGTTGTAAGTATTCACTTGATAAAAACAGAAAGAAAAAAGACAAAGTTTTTTTTAGTTTTTAATAAGCCCTCAGTAACTTGAATAAACTGAGAACTAAATCTTTTGAAAATCTGAGTCACAGCTAATATTAATTTCTCTCCTCCATTCTTTCATCTTAACAGTCACTGCATATGTAGTAGAAAACAAAATTTAAATATTTAAATTAAAAATACCATTGGATTCAAGGGTCAGATTAATATGTAAGAATCAGTGATACAGAGCTGGCAAAATAGCTCCTTTGGGTAGTTTGCTTCTTTGTTATGAGCATGACCCAGGTTCTACCGCAAGCTCTACTACATAAAATGAAGCTTCCCTTGCTGCATTCTTTCTCTCTTTTTTCTCTCTGCATCTCTACCTCTCTGGAACAAAAGGGTGGGAGAAATAAAAATACAAAGTCCTTTAGCAAATGAGTTATGACAACTTTGAAAGAGTCTTTTATTAACCATCTCAAGTGACAAAAATAGTTAAATGTCTGGAAATAAACTTTAAAGAAAAATTTAGGACCCAGTGATTGTAGAAATATAATTGGAAAATATAAGTGATTTTGATATTTGTAAATGGAAGGTAAATATGTAAGAATTACACAAATATTTTAGAAAAAGAATATTCACATTGTCTGGAACAAGACAATTTTCCAACTAGATAGAAAAACCACAAAGCTATGATAATCAAAAAGCACAAGAAAAAACAAAGTAGTAACATAAAAAAGGCACATACCCTCTGGGAGTATGGAACCAAAGTCATTGTGGGATGCAGGGTTAAAGAATAGGACAGCTATCAGGGTGGGATACAGAGTTTGGGTGGTGTGAATTGTTTGGATTTGTACCCCTCTTATCCTATGGTTTAGTCAATCTTTCCTTTTAATAAATAAAAAAATTAAAAAATAATAAACACATTATTGCCTTACCGGAGGAAGAAAGAGAGGGAGGGGAAGAAAGCATTCTTCAGGCCATAATAGCTGAAAAATTCTCTAGTCTAGACAACATCAAAGATATAAAGATGCAAGAAGCCCAGAGGGTCCCAAACAGAATTAACCCAGACTTAAAGACACCAAGACACATCATACTTAGAATGGAAAGGAATAAGGATAAAGAAAGGATCCTGAAGGCTGCAAGAGAAAAAGAAAGAGTCACCTATAGAGGAAAACCCATAAGATTAGCAGCAGACTTCTCCACACAAACACTACAGGCCAGAAGAGAATGACAAGATATCTATCGAGTGCTCAATGAGAAAGGCTTTCAACCAAGAATACTATATCCTGCTAGACTGTCATTCAGACTAGATAGAGGCATAAAAACCTTCTCAGACAAGCAACAGTTGAAAGAATTAACTATCACCAAGCCTGCCCTGAAAGAAGTTCTGAAAGGTCTCCCATAAACAGTCAGACCACCATAAATATGCCATATATCAAAACACTCTAAAAATCTACAAGGATGGTATTAAAATATCTTCAATATTTGATACCAATAAATGTCAATGGCCTGTCACTTATTAAAAGGCACAGAGTAGGAAGATGGATTAGAAAACACAACCTAACAATATGCTGTCTACAGGAAACCCACCTAATTCAACAAGACAAACACAGACTCAAAGAGAAAGGATGGAAAACTATCATAAAAGCCAATGGCCCACAAAAATGGGCAGGAACAGGTACTCTCATATCTGGCACAATAGACTTTAAAATAAATAAAATTTAAAAAGATAGGGAAGGACTCTACTTAATGCATAGAGGATCAGTCAATCAAGAGGACTTAACAATTATTAACATCTATGCACCCAATGAGAAGCCATCTAAATACATCAAACGTCTACTGAAAGAGCTACAGCAATATATTAACAGCAACACAATCATAGTAGGGGACAACACCCCACTCTCTCAACTTGACAGATCATCCAGTCAGATAACCAATAAAGACATGAAGGAGCTAAATGAAGAGATAGATCAACTAGAACTACTGGACATTTTCAGAGTCATTCATCCCAAGCAACTGGAATACACATTTTACTCAAGTCCACATGGGTCATTTTCAAGGATAGACCATATGTTAGGCCACAAAGACAACATTGGCAAATTCAAGAGCATTGAAATCTTCCCAAGCATCTTCTCAGACCACAGTGGGATTAAACTAACACTTAACAATCAACAAAAGATTAGTAATAGCCTCAAAATGTGGCAGCTCAATAGTACACTACTTAACAACTATTGAGTCAAAGAGGAAATAAAGGAAGAAATCAAAATGTTGGAGAGTTCAATGAAAATGAAGACATAAGCTGTCAAAATACTTGGGACACAGCTAAGGCAGTACTGAGAGGGAAGTTCATAGCCATACAAGCACACACTAGGAAACAAGAAAAAGCACAAATAACCAGCCTGACTGCACATCTTAAAGACCTAGAAGAAGTAGAACAAAGGAACCCTAAAGCAACTAGAAGGACAGAAATCGATAATATTAGGGCAGAAATAAATAACATTGAAAATAAGAAAACCATACAAAAGAACAATGAAAATGAATGTTGGTTCTTCGAAAGAGTGAACAAAATTGACAAACCTTTAGCCAGACTCACAAAACAAAAAAGGGAGAAGACCCAAATAAATTGGATTGTAAATGAAAGAGGAGATATCACAACAGACACCGCAGAAATTCAACATATCATGCGAGGCTTCTATGAACAACTATATGCCACCAAGCTAGAGAACCTGGAAGAAATGGATGATTTCCTAGATACCTACCAACTTCCAAAACTAAGTAAAGAGGAAGTGGATAACATGAATAGGCCCATCACAGCTAATGAAATTGAAACAGTTATCAAAAACCTTCCCCCCAAAAGAAGTCCTGGACCAGATGTTTTTACAAGTGAATTCTTCAAAACCTTCAAAGAAAAACTAATACCTCTACTTTTAAAAGTCATCCAGAGAACTCTCAGAAGGCTAGAAATGGACCTACCCTATGAACCTGCAATTCCTCTCCTGGGGATATATCCTAAGGAACCTAACACACCCATCCAAAAGGACTTGTGTATACCTATGTTCTTAGGAGCACAATTTGTAATAGCCAAAACCTGGAAGCAACCCAGGTGTTCAACAACAGATGAGTGGCTGAGCAAATTGTGGTATATATACACAATGGAATACTACTCAGCTATTAAAAATGGTGACTTCACCATTTTCAGCTGATCTTGGATGGACCTTGAAAAATTCATGTTAAGTGAAATAAGTCAGAAACAGAAGGATGAATATGGAATGATCTCACTCTCAGGCAGAAGTTGAAAAACAAGATCAGAAGAGAAAACACAAGTAGAACCTGAACTGGAATTGGCATGATGCACCAAAGTAAAAAACTCTGGGGTGGGCGGGGTGGGGGTGGGGAGAATACAGGTCCAAAAAGGATGACAGAGGACCTAGTGGGGGTTGTACTGTTATATGGAAAACTGAGAAATGTTATGCATGTACAAACTATTGTATTTACTGTTGAATGTAAAACATTAATTCCCAAATAAAGAAATTTTAAAAAGATAGAGAAAATTGGGGGCCAGGTGGTGGTGCACCTTGTTAAGGGCAGTAGTTCTATGTTCTAGGACCCCTGCCCACAAGAACACCCCCACAAGGATCCGAGTTTGAGCCCCCTCTCCCTACCTGTGGGAGTGGGGGATGCTTCACTAGTGGTGAAGTAGGTCTGTAGGTATCTATCTTTCTCTTTCTTTTTATCTCCCCTCCTTTCTCAGTTTCACTCTGTCCTATTCAATAAAATAGAAAAAAATAAAAAGGAATAAAAAAAAGAAAAAGGGATAACTGAGTAAGTTAGGCTACACCCACACTATTAAGAAATTTCACTTTGTTAATTTACAACCTTACAAATAAGATTTATATTTTGAGACTTTTGAAAATTCTTATAGGGGAGAAAAAAATCTCCTCTTACATACAATATTTCCCAATGCTGCTTACTGGCCTACTGTATGCAGTGATATTCCAATAACTAAAGTTAAGTTCAGCAATAACAACAACAAAAGATGGAGGCTGGATACTGGCTCAGCTAGTAGATCACATACATTGCCACCCATAAACTCCAGGCTGAAGCTCCCAGTTTCCACCTGCTGAGGGGAATCTTTATGAGCAGTGGATCTGTGCTGCAGGTGCCTCTCCTCTCTCCCTCTCTTACTGTTTTTCAACCTCTGTGTTTAAAAAACCCTGGGGGCGGGGTTGGGCGGTGGCGCAGTGGGTTAAGCGCATGTGGCGCAAAGCGCAGGAACCGGCGTAAGGATCCCGGTTCGAGCCCCCGGCTCCCCACCTGCAGGGGAGTCACTTCACAGGCGGTGAAGCTTGTCTGCAGGTGTCTATCTTTCTCTCCCCTTCTCTGTCTTCCCCTCCTCTCTCCATTTCTCTCTGTCCTATCCAACAACGAATTGCATCAACAAGGGCAATAATAATAACAACCACAACGAAGCTACAACAAGGGCAACAAAAGGGGGGAAAAATGGCCTCCAGGAGCGGTGGATTCATGGTGCAGGCACCGAGCCCAGCAATAACCCTGGAGGAGGAAAAAGAAAAAAAAAAACAAAAAAACCCTGGGACCAAAAAGTAGGCAAGGTGTCTATTTATCCTTCTGGGAACTCTAGAACAAGTCCTATTTCATTTATCATCAGCAATTTTTTTCAAGATTAAAAAATATATTTATTTATTTTTTCCCTTTTGTTGCCCTTGCTGTTTTATTGTTGTAGTTATTATTGTTGTTGTTATTGATGTCGTCGTTGGATAGGACAGAGAGAAATGGAGAGAGGAGGGGGAGACGGGGGTGGGGAGGGAGAAAGACACCTGCTCACCTGCTTCACTGCTTGTGTTGCGACTCCCTTGCAGATGGGGAACTAGGGCCTCCAATCGGGATTCTTATTCCGGACCTTGCACTTTGTGCCACCTGTGCTTAATCCGCTGTGCAACCGACTGACTCCCTCAAGATATTTTTAATGAATGGAGTGTGTGGGGTACAGACAGAGAACCAGAACATTACTCTGGCATATGTAGTGCCTGGGATAAAAGTTGGGACCTCATACTGAAGAGTCCAATGCTTTATGCACTGTGTCACCTCCTAAGATACCTTAGCAATTCTTTTTCTTTCTTTTTATTTCTCACCAAAGCACTACTCTGGCTTAAGGTGGTACTGGGGATTGAACCTGGGACTTAAGAGCCTCAGGCATGGCAGTCTTTTGCATAACTATCATGCTCTCTTCCCAGCCCTCAATAATTCTTTAGACCAGTTCTGTTGAGTACAAATGTCAGCTATAAATGAAAAATGTAAGTGCAAGGACCGGCATAAGGATCCCGGTTAGAGCCTCACGCTCCCCACCTGCAGGGGAGTCGCTTCACAAGTGGTGAAGCAGGTCTGCAGGTGTCTATCGTTCTCTCCCCCTCTCTGTCTTCCCCTCCTCTCTCCATCTATCTGTCCTATCCAACAACAATGGCATCAATAACAACAACAATAACTACAACAAAAATTTAAAAAAAAGGGCAACAAAAGGGAAAATAAATATAAAAAATAAAGAAAGAATTTAAAAAATGTATACAGTTGTCAATTTAGTAATTATATAAAAATTTCTAAAGAACTCATGGTGTAGCTAATTGTAATAACATTTATATTTAACCCAATATTTATTTCAATATGTAACCAACATAATAAACTATTGAGTATTTTACTTTCAGAGGCACTAAGTCTTTGAAATTATTATACATTTTATAGTTATAACACATCTCAATTTGTCATATGAACTATGACAGAAAGCATATGAGATGCTAATGTATCACTTTGGTACATGCAGCACTGGGCACTGAACCCAGTCTTAGGCATGCAAGCACAGCACTCTACCAAATGCACTAGTTCCCTGGCCACCAAAACTACAATTTGTACTAGTCATATTTCAAGATTTCATCAGTCAATTGTGTCTCGTGGCTACTATATTAGCAAGTACAATGAAAAATATTTCACAATCCTTTCACAAAATTTTGACAGCCATATAATTCTAGTAGCTGAAAGTATGAGTAGAAGTGATTATCTTCTCCCCATTTATTTTGTCTTTACTATTTCTTTTTTTAAAAATATATATTTATTTTCCCTTTTGTTGCCCTTACTGTTTTTCATTGTTGTTGTAGTTATTGATGTCGTCGTTGTTGGATAGGACAGAGAGAATGGAGAGAGGAGGGGAAGACAGAGAAGGGGAGAGAAAGATAGACACCTGCAGACCTCCTTCACTGCCTGTGAAGTGACTCCCCTATAGGTGGGGAGCTGGGGCTCAAACGGGGATCCTTGTACCGGTCCTTGCACTTTGTGCCACATGGGCTTAACCCGCTGCACTACCGCCCGACTTCCTGTCTTTACTATTTCTATTTTACTCACTAGTACTTTTGTTTTTAACTCAAAAAACTTGCTTCCTCATTTTTGTACTCACCTTATCCTTTATACTTTTATTTAGAATTCTTGGCAGTATTGGAATACTTCAGAATAAATTATCATCTCAAGTCATATCATTAATGCTATAGAGTTTATATTGCATAGTTTCTAAGAGTAATTAGCCTATTATATGAGTATCTCTTGTGTACAAGTCACTATAAGAATAAAATTTTATGTAAAATAAATGTATGACTTACTAGTGTATGCCCCATATGATCAATAAATATTTGCCAAGCATCTATTATAATGTCAACAGTGTTATGACATTTCTGAATAGTTTTCTTTTTTAATTTTTACTTATTTATTTATTTTCCCTTTTGTTACCCTTGTTTTATTATTGTAGTTATTGATATCATCATTGTTGGATAGGACAGAGAGAAATGGAGAGAGGAGGGGAAGACAGAGAGGGGGAGAGAAAGATAGACACTTGTAGACCTACTTCACCGCTTGTGAAGCGACTCCCTGGCAGGTGGGGAGGCGGGGGCTTGAACCAGGATCCTTAAGCCAGCTTTGCGCCATGTGCACTTAACATGCTGTGCTACCACCCCACTCCTTCTGAATGGTTTTCACTATGAACACTCAATGTTCCTTATACTAGCTTGCCTGAACAGTTTATATGTGCCAATTTTTGAACCTAAATAATATATTTTAGGAAAAGCAGGTTGCTGCATGCTACCAGACTTATTTTCTCAGTGTCTTATGTGAATGTTTTGATATAATTTTTAATTTAACCATGATTTGATGTATTTTAAATCAAATACATCATCTTGTGGCAGCATGAAGAGCCACCCAAAACAACAATTTCAGGGTTGTTGTTACAGTAAGTAGGACTATTAACAGCAGTGTTTTGGGTGCTGGGTAATGGCATGGTTTTAAAAAGGAAGGCTCAAAGTTTGCTTATAGTCATGGGAAGTAAAATTTCAATATAGGTCAAAAGTATGATTGCTATGTTTATGTTAGCTCCTGTCCTCTCCAGGCTGAAGTTACCAACAACTGGCTGCCTGGATTGCTTTTCTTAATTGCTATCTTTTGGCCTGAAGTGTTTACATAGAAATCAGAACCTCTTTCTAGGTAAGTGTTACTCCAGATACAGACAGGCACATTCGTCATGCCACCCAGAATGAATCAAGTAATGAACCAAATGTTTGAACTGAATCTTAAAAGTTCTTGGATACAATTGCTGGCAATCAAAACTATTTTATTTTGTGTACTTTGGTTTTTTTAATCCCTCCCTGAATACGTGAGGAAAACGACTTCTCAAGTGAATTGATAAAGTGATTCAGTTGTAATGAAACTAATTCTCACCTGCATGTCTTGATGAGGAGGGTAGGGGGGCAGAGAGAGTTGAAAACTCCTAATTCTCATAAATGCCCAGGATACAGAATTACCATTTAGTAAACAGACATTTGTTTCATGTTTAGATCAGATCTTTCCTTGTTTCATCATGTTTACTGAAATTATGTTAATTTATAACAACATTGTATATGCTTTAGGAGTAGAGCCTCACACCTCTTCAAATAAAACCACAATATGCATGGAAACAAAGTATAAACACCACTGTCAGCTGGGCACTTCTACTTTCTGCCTGCCATTCCCTTTATCAATATCACTTCTGCAGTCAGAATCCAAGGTCATTGTTTCTCTTTCTCCCTCCCTCCCCCACCCCCCTCCCCTCCCTTCCCCTCTCCTCTCCCCTCTCTTCTCCTCCACTCCCCTCCCCTCCCCTCACTTCCACCCTCTGTCTCCTGTTCTCCCTCCCTACCCTTTCAGGTGTGGACCAGGAGGTTGTATTTACATTACTGAACTAGTGAGCCTGGTAGTATGTGTGCTCAGTCAGGTGTACCACATCCTGGCCCTTCCTTCTTTTTCCTTTCTCCTTCTTTCTCCATTCTCCTTTCTCCTCTTTCTTCTCCTTCTCCTCCTTTTCTTTCGCCCTCCCTTCTTTCTCCCCCCCTCTTCTATCTCCAGGTCCTAACAGAATTGTGTTTCATAGCCCTCCAGTCATCTACCCCCTATCATTTCATTACCTTTGGAAGTATGGACCGAAGTTCTTTCTGGGGTGCAGAAGGCAGGAATTCTGACTTCTGTAATTGCTTCTCCATTGGACATGGATGTTGACAGGTCGATCTGTACTTCCAAACTGTTTCTATCTTTCCCTAGTTGGGTAGATATAAAGTAAGGGGTACGAGCAGAGGGTGTCTAGGCCTAAGTAATAAATTTTTATTAGAAAATTTACAGTGCCTTCTTTAGGCCACTCTACTAGATTTCCAAGCTTAGTATATCTAAGTCTTATCATAGAGAAGTAATAAGCACTTTTACTTTGAGGTATATAGTTGCCTTTAACTTATGGATTTAATTCTGCTGTGGTCTAAGAAGATGCTTGGGATGATTTCAGTGTTCTTGAATTTGCTGACACTGTCTTTGTGGCCTAACATATGGTCAGTCCTTGAGAATGTCCCATATGGTCTTGAATAGAATGTATATTCCAATTTCTTGGGGTGAATGACTGAAAATGTCCAGTAGTACTAGTCTGTCTTTCTCTTCATTTAATTTCCTTGTTTCTTTATTAATTCTCTGTCTATATGATATGTCAACTTGAGAGAGTGGAGTGTTGAAGTCTCTTACTATTACTGTGTTGCTGTTGATATATTTTTGTAGTTCTTTCAGTGGATGTTTGGTGTATTTAGATGGCCCCTCATTGGGCACACAGATATTAATAATTGTTAAGATCTCTTGGTTATCCTGTGGGCATAATGATGAGAGGGCATAAACAATAGAATTTTGACTTAATCAGTCACCAATGATTAAGAGAGATAATAGAGATAACAGAGGGCCAGGTGGGTGCCACACCTGATTAAGCGCACACGTTATAGTGTGCAAATACCCAGGTTCAAGCCTTTGACCCACATCTGCAGGGGAAAACTTCACAAGTGGTGAAGCAGGGATGCAGGTATCTCTTCCTGTCTCTTTCCCCCTCTATCTCCCTCTCCCCTCTAAAATTTTCTCTTTATTTCTATACAATAATAAATAAGTAAATAAATAAACAAATAAATAACAGAGATAAGATAAGGGAAAAATAGAGTCAGATACAAGGATATTACTTGGTCACACAACAGGCATGTAACTAATTGGGGCTGGACCCCAGATTCTCTTCTTTATTGTCCAGTAGCTATGTCTAGATTCTGTGTAGCATTGGATTGACAGCCAGTAATTTTGGAGAGATAGGTCTGACAAGGAACCAGAACGCTATCCTTGGTCTTCTCCCACTGTCTATAATGTGCTCAGCTACTCCACTCCTGGTCTGAAGCCAGCCTCCACCAAGCACAGCCTCGAGTTTCAAGGATCTCCTCACCCTTTTTTCCACCCACTGTCCAAAAGTGTCTGTACTCACCTGTGGCTTAATGGGTTTCTGAAGAAATCCTGGTTTTATTTTGTTGAATTTTCAGGTAATTTTTCATTATTTTTCCTAGTTTCACAGGTGAGAAGTCTGAAATGGCTACTACTCCATAGCCATGCCTCCAGCCCTCCACGCTATACTCTCTTATTAGCTCCTTTCTACTACTGACTTTTGATTTCATATCTTATTCTTTTTTTTTAAAGCCTTTAGGTAAAGTTAGAATGATTATTTATTGTTCTGTATTTCCTGATGAAGGCTTGTCTCACTATAAAACTTCTTAGTATCGGTTTTGCTGAAAGTCATATGGTCTGATAGCTCATGTCTTCATTTTTTATTTGTTTCCAATTATTACCATTATTTTTATCTCTTCTTTGATTTCCTCATTGACCTTATAGATTTTCAGTGGCATTTTGTTTAGTCTTTACATGTTTGAGATTTCTTCTAGATTCCTTTTTGTAGATAATGTTGTTTTATGTCATTTGGATCAAAAAGATACTTGATATAAATTCAATCTTCATGAATTTATTGACACTTATTTTGTATCCCAACATGGATCTATTCTTGACAAAATTCCATATTCAATTTAGACCATTATGAGTATTCTTTTAGGAGATCAACTAGTAGCACAATGTCAAGAACTTGTACATGTAATCTAGATAGAGTGGGATTGATATAAATTTTAGCTCTATTAAATGAAGATGAACACAATGCAATGAACATCACCATCCACTTATAAAATGTAGATTATGACTACCTGGTAGAATTGTTGTGAGCTTTAAATGAGAGAATATTTCTTGTATTTTCTCTTTTTCTTTTTTTAAAAAATCTATTTATTTATAAAATGGAAACAATGAAAGGACCATAGGAAAAGAGGGGTACAATTCCCACCACCAGAGCTCTGTATCCCACCCTTCCCCTGATAGCTCCCTATTCTTTAACCCTGTGGGAGTATGAAACCAGGGTCATTATGACATGCAGAAGGTGGAAGGTATGGCTTCTATAATTGCTTTCCCTCTGAACATGGGCATTGATAAATCAATCCATGCTCCCAGCCTGGAGAGAATATTTCTAATGGTAATTTTAATTAGGCAAATTGTACAGTCCCTTCTTTTTCTTCTCAGAAGCATGTGATAGTCTATGTTTAGAACTGTTAGGTTGGAGGCTAGGGAAACAACATAATGATTATGCAAAAGACTTTCATGTCTGAGGCTCTGATATCCCAGGTTCAATCCTCAGCATCATCATGTCAGAACTGAGCAATAATCTTGTCCTCTCTCTCTCTCTTTCTCTCCCTCTCTCTCTCTCTCTCTCTACATATATATATATATATCACTAAAATTAAAAATTACAATAAATAAATTAAAAAAAAAGAAACAGCCTAGTAGTACATTAAAGTCACCCAGGATTCTGTTTCAGGTAGATCATAGACTAGTTATTTATCTCTTCCATTCAGAGCCTTGATACATTCTCCAGAGATCTGGTTTCTGTTTTCCATTTTTGACCAGCTAATCAGAGAAATGTATCCATGTTTGTTTATATATTTTTAAAATATTTTTTCAAAGTATGTTTTTTATCTTTATTTATTGAACAGAGACAGCCAGAAATTGAGTAGGTAGGGGGAGATAGATAGGGAGAGAGACAGAAAGACACCTGCAGCTTTGTTTCACCACTTGCAAAGCTTTCCCCTTGGAGGTGGGGACTGGGGGCCTGAACCTGGGTCCTTATGTACTGTAATATGTGTGCTTAACTAGGTGCATCACCACCTAACCCTTTAAAAATAATTTTTAAAGTAGATTATTTTCAGACAGTACATTATATCTCTCAAGGGAATTTATTGTCTAATATTTAATGTATATGTACTTTAACAGTTTTGTTTATTAATGAAAGAGAGAGCTAGAGCATCACTCTGGCACAAGTAATGCCTCATACTTTATAGTCAAGTGCTTTATCCACTGCACCATCTCCCAGGTAGCTAGAAAAATATTCTTTTGTGGTGGCTGGGGAGGTGACTCAAAGAGTAAAACATGAGACTTTCATGCCTGATGTTTTAGATTCAATCCTTGATACTGCATGTGCCAGAGTGATGCACTGGCTTGTCTCTCCACTCTGTCACATGTGAAATTCTCTCTGTCTCTTTCTCATATATAATAAGATAAATCTTAATTTTTTTTGCCACTTTATGAGGAGTCTCTTTGTTTGGGTGATGGTTTCTTTTGCTGTGGAGAAGCTTTTCAATTTGATGTAGTCCCCTCGGTTTATTTTTGTTCTAGTCTTCCTTGCAATTGGGTCTGTATCATCAAAGATACCCTTGAGATTTATATGGGAAAGAGTTCCACCACTATTTTCCTCTAAGTATATGATAGCCTAACATTCAGATCTTTGATCCATTTGGACTTTACTTTTGTTTCTGGTGAGATATAGGGGTTCAGTTTCATTCTTCTGCATGTTTCAACCCAATTATCTCATTGTACTCATGTAATCACAGAGAACTCACTGAACTTGGCATTGCTATTCTTACAAGATCATATGGAAGAAGGAAAAATGTTACTGCACTAGATGAGACACAACTTCAATTGACTGTCTAAGATCTTTAAGCACCTGATAGGGCAAAGCCTCATATTTTTTCTCACTCCCTTCCCCTTTAGTGAAAATGGGAAGACTGAAGGTCATCAGACAAACCATGTTTTCATCCTTCCTCAAAGCAATGACCAATTGAACTTTTGAAAAGTGTTTTATGGCAGGAGAGATGTCTGAGTCTATGGAGGTAGATGGACATGGAGGAGAAAGTGAGGGAGAGAACCAGGGGTTGGGTGAAGTAGAGTCACATGGGATAGAAGGTTGAGGGGGGCAAGGGAAATTGGAGTCTGATGGCACAGGAAGAGTAAGCAGAAGAGGCAAGACAGAGGAAGAAGTCATGGGCAAGGAGGAATAGGGGTGAGGTGATGGGGTTAGAGAATAGATTTCCATAGACTAGAGGTTGTAAGGGTGGGGCAGCAGGAAGAAATGGTGACAATGAAACAATATGGCAACAGGGCATGATCTCTCCATTCTCAGGTAACCTGTGAATTGATAAATAAGAAAGAACAAATTTTGTGAGAGAACTTGAGGTCCGTATACAGGATAAGTGGCTTGCTCTGGCCCAGTAGAAAATGTGAAAGTGTGAATTTGGAACCAGGAAGAGAAGGAGTAGTTCTGGAGGAGCTTTGTTGTTGGAAAGAAGCCTGCAGCTGCTATAGAGCTAAGAGGCATAGGTTATAGATGTGAACGTGTTTAGCTGTGACCAGACCTAAATTTATTTTCTTCTTAAACTTTTTAAAATTTATTTATTGGGGAATTAATGTTTTTACATTCAACAGTAAATACAATAGTTTGTATATGCATAACATTCCCCAGTTTCCCATGTAGCAATACAACCCCCACTAGGTCCTCTGTCATCCTTCTTGGACCTATATCCCCACTCACCCCCCCCCACCCCAGAGTCTTTTACTTTGGTGCGATACGCCAATTCCATTTCAGGTTCTACTTTTTTTTTTTTTTTTCTGATCTTGTTTTTCAACTTCTGCCTGAGAGTAAGATCATCCCATATTCATCCTTCTGTTTCTGACTTATTTCACTTAACATGAATTTTTCAAGGTCCATCCAAGATTGGCTGAAAATGGTGAAGTTACCATTTTTTACAGCTGTAGCTCTTTCAGTAGATGTTTGATGTATTTAGATGGCTTCTCATTGGGTGCATAGATGTTAATAACTGTTAAGTCCTCTTGATTGACTGATCCTCTGAGCATTAAGTAGTGTCCATTCCTATCTTTCTTAATCTTATTTATTTTAAAGTCTGTCGTGTCAGATATGAGAATAGCTGTTCCTGCCCTTTTTTGTGGGCCATTGGCTTGTATGATAGTTTTCCATCCTTTCATTTTAAGTCTGTGTTTGTCTTGTTGAGTTAGGTGGGTTTCCTGTAGACATCATATTATTGGGTTGTATTTTCTGATCCATCTTCCTACTCTGTGTCTTTTAATAGGTGAATTCAGGCCATTGACATTTATTGATATCAAAGATTGAAGATATTTTAATGCCATTTTTGTAGAGTTTTAGAGTGTTCTAATATATGACCTATTTATGGTGGTCTGACTGTTTATAGAAGATCTTTCAGAACTTCTTTCAGGGCAGGCTTGGTGATAGTTGATTCTTTCAACTGTTGCTTCTCTGAGAAGGTTCTGATGCCTCCATCTAGTCTGAATGACAATCTAGCAGGATATAGTATTCTTGGTTGAAAGCCTTTCTCATTGAGCATTCAATAGATATCTTGCCATTCTCTTCTGGCCTGTAGTGTTTGTGTGGAGAAGTCTGCTGCTAATCTTATGGGTTTTCCTCTATAGGTGACTCTTTCTTTTTCTCTTGCAGCCTTCAGGATCCTTTTTTTATCCTTGCTCCTTTCCATTGTAAGTGTGATGTGTCTTGGTGTCTTTAAGTCTGGGTTAATTCTGTTTGGGACCTTCTGAGATTCTTGCATCTTTATGTCTTTGATGTTGTCTAGACTAGAGAATTTTTCAGCAATTATGGCCTGAAGAATGCTTTCTTCCTCTCCCTCTCTTTCTTCCTCTGGTAAGCCAATAAATGCATATATTGTTTCTTTTGAAGTCATCCCATAGGACTCTGTTGCTGTTTTCAGCATCTCTTAATCTCTTTTTGAGATCTTTTACTTCTTTTTTAGTTGTCTCTAATTTGTCCTCAATCTTGCTAATTCTGTCTTCAGCCTCATTGATTCTATTCTCTCTACCCTCTACTGCTTTCTGGAGTTCATCTATTTTGTTACCTTGTTCTGATACTGTTTTAGCTTGTTCAGCTAGCTGTGTTCTTAGCTCAGTTATTTCAGCTTTCAGCTCTCTAATAACCTTGAGATAATTAGTGTTTTCTTCCAGAGTCTCATTTGTTGTTCCTGTATTTCTGATTACAATTCTTTCAAACCCTTTACTCACTCCTGTGATTATTTCCTTAGCTAGTGTTTGGATGTTGAACTCGTTATTTTGTGCTTCACCCTTTGGGGGGCTTTTAGCTGAACTCTTGTCCTGGTTTGTTTCTCTAATATTTCTTCTTGTTGGTTTAACCATTTTATATATTATGATATAAGTTCCCTCTCTCAGTACTTTTCAAATTACTGATCACTATTTTCTGGATTGACTTGTGTCTAAGTAAGGAAATTAAAGGGTTCACAGTGGTGGAAGTTAACAGTTGTTTCAATAGTATTTTAATCCCTGAGCCGGAGCTCAGTGGTTTAAAAACCTCTTTTTTTTTTTCTTTTTCTTTTTCTTCCCTGTAGGCTATGGGAGCCTGAGGGCTTTTAAACTACAAGTAGGTTTCTTAGCTTAATTACAGACTCCTGACCAAGAGATAAAGCAGGGGGTGGCAGAGATAATCCAGTGATTATGCAAAGAGACTTTCAAAGCCCCACCACTATGCCACCAAGGTATAGGTCTTCTCCTGAGTTTCCTGGTTAGATCTCTGTCCCCTGGTGTCCCTCCCTGCCCTACTGCTCCAGATTCTGAGGGCAGTAGCAATGCAGACTCAGAGTTGCACTTGGTGAGTCTCCGGGGAGTCCTCTCCTCCCTTCAGCTGTCCCCTTGTTGGTGGAACAGACTGGAGGTGGTGTCTAAACTGATAAACTACCAGACTGTTACCAGCCACTTAATCTCTCCCTAGGCTCCTCTCTGTCACCAGCCACACGTGTTTGCACTCACCAGTGTTTTGGTGGGTTCCTGTAGTCATTCTAGTCCTGTCTTGTTTTGGTCCCAGGTGGTCTCCTTTGGTATTCCTAGTTGATCAGGGAGAAGAGAGAAAGAGATCTGCTGCTGCTTGTAGCCCCGCCTCAGGAAGTCTCGAGACCTAAATTTATTTTTATATTTACTTATTTTCCCTTTTTGTTGCCCTTGATGTTTTACATTGTTGTTGTAGTTACTATTGTTGTTGTTGTTGATGTTGTCGTTGTTAGATAGGACAGAGAGAAATGGAGAGAGGAGGGGAAGACATAGGTAGAGGGGGAGAGAAAGACACCTGCAGACCTGCTTCACTGCCTGTGAAGTGACTCCCCTACAGGTGGGGAGTTGAGGGCTCAAACCGGAATCCTTACACGGTTCTTGTGCTTTGCGCCACTTGCACCTAACCTTCTGGGCTACCACCTGACTCCCCAGATTTAAATTTTAATACAGATCTGCATATACATTCCCAGGTTGTAACTGATAAAAATCTGTGTTTAAGATATCACATGGAGGGAATTGGGCAGTAGCACAGCGGATTAAGCGCAGGTGGCACAAAGCACAAGGATAGACTAAAGGATCCTGGTTTGCACCCCCGGCTCCCCACCTATACAGAGGAGTTGCTTCACAAGCAGTGAAGCAGGTCTGCAGGTGTCTTTCTCTCCCCCTCTCTGTCTTCCCCTCCTCTTTCCATTTCTCTCTGTCCTATCCAACAATGATGACATCAGTAACAACAATAATAACTACAACAGTAAAACAAGGGCAACAAAAGGGAATAAATATATAAATAGATAAAATTTTTTAAAAAGATGCCACATGGAGACAGTTTTAATTACATGTAACAAATTATATAACTGTCCACTGGACCACTGAATATTATATAGACTTAATATTTCTTTCAGTTATCTGGGGTGAAAATTCTCTTCCTTAAGAGAGAGGCAAACTGGGAGTATGGATTGACCTGTCAACACCCATGTTCATTGGGGAAGCAATTACAGAAGCCAGACCTTTCACCTTCTGCATCCCACAATGACCTTGGGTCCATACTCCCAGAGCGTTAAAGAATAGGAAAGCTCTCAAGGGAGGGGATGGGATACGGAGTTCTGGTGGTGGGAATTATGTGGAGTTGTACCCTTTTTATCCTATGGTTTTGTCAGTGTTTCCTTCTTATAAATAATAAAATAAAATAAAAAGAAGAGAAAATTCTCTTCCTTTCAATGTAAAGTTTCCATAACAAGAGTTTTAGAAAAGATGAAAGCAGGAGAAAACTTAAAAATAAATGCAGAGGGAGTTGGGCAGTGGCACAGCGTGTTAAGTGCACATGGCTCAAAGGGCAAGGACTGGCATAAGGATCCTGGCTCAAGCCCCCGGCTCCCCACCTCAGGGGAGTCGCTTCACAAGCTGTGAAGCAGGTCTGAGGTGTCTGTCTTTCTCTCCCCCTCTCTGTCTTCCTCTCCTCTCTCCATTTCCCTCTGTCCTATCCAACAACAACGACATCAATAACCACAATAATGTTAACAAGGGCAACAAAGGGGAAAATAAAATAAACATAAATAAATAAATAAATAAATGTAGATCACTTACCAGGAATTATTAGCATTGGCCAGTCTTGCCCTTTATAAGACTGTGGTGTTGGGCAGTGTAGACTTAAAATCAAACCAAAAGGTAGGCAAAAAAGAGGTGTGTGTGTGGGTTTAAAGATGCTGCAAGTGGACACTAGAAATATATAAAAATTTATTTTTAAAGACTCTATTTATAAATTCAGAAGATTTATTAGGTTCTTAAAAACTATAGTGGGAGGGGCCGGGTCCCCCTAGTGGGAGGGCGCACCTGGTTAAACACACAAGTTACAGTGCAGAAGTACCTGGGTTCAAGCCCCCAGTCCCCACCTGCAGGGGAAAAGCTTCACAAGTGGTGAAGCAGTGATGCAAGTTTCTTTCTGTCTCCTTCTCTATCCCCCCTTCCTCTCAATTTCTGGCTGTCTCTATCAAATAAGTAAAAAAAAAAATAATAAAAATCTAAAATTATAGTGGGATAATAGGCAAGCCATGTGTCACAGGTCATGCATGAGTCCTTAAATGTTGTTCACCAACATTCAGCTTTCATGATATGCAGGGACAAATCATCAGGAGCCACAGGAAAGCTAGGAGTGAAGAAAAGGGCTGCATGTCCTTTAATATCTGTGTGAGTCCATCAAATGCCCCCTCCCCCAGGATGATGGTAGATTTGGAAGTACTGATATTTTGGAGGCTACAAAGATTTCTGCTAAGCAACCTCTCCTGATAGTACTGATTAAAGGAAAGACCATTATGGGACTACTACACTCAAGAGCAAATGTTACTATTATTGCTTCCATAGATGAGCCCCAACAGTGAAAGCTCGCCTCTGTTGCTCTTACCCTGCCAGGGATGGGAGATTAACAACTCCTAAACAGAGTGAAGATTTTCTTAAATGCAGGGGACCTAAGGGACAGATTGCTTTATTATGTCTCTTTGTGTTAACTCTTCCAGTGTTTCTATAGGGATGAGATTTACTAGAACAATGGGATATATATTTCTGTACTCAGTCAGATTTATTCTAGAGGCCACTCAAATTAGGTATTGTATGCCTGAAGCTCTTTACTCTGTCCCCAGCAGCACAGGAGATAGAAAGGCTTTAGATAAACTCTGCATTTTGTGCTTTGATGACCATACTTAAATTTGGAGCATAAATTTAAGTTTTAGCTGAACCAGCATTATAGTGGAATTTTTTGGGTCTGTGGCTGCAAAATAAACACCTATTTGGCAGCTTCTCTGAGGAGCTGCTCTAAGCATTTGGGTTGGGATTCATTTCAGCATTAGTTCAGTTGTCTATTGTTACCTTATAAACATCCTCAAAACTAGTTACTTAAAATAATGAGATTTATTTTGCTCACAAATCTGTCATTTTGGCTGGGCTCACCAGCTCAGCTCTTATCTGCTCCATCTGGCATTAGTTAAAAGGACTGAAATCATCTGAAAGTTGGGTCACTCACATCTGGCAACTGACGCTCTATATCAGCTGGGTCCTTGGCAGTGGTTGTGGTCCCATGATGACTTACAAGACCTTTTCATATAGTCTCCTCACAGCATGGTGGTTCAGTTCCCAGAGCCAGCAGCCCAGTGGTGGCTGGGTTCCAAGAATGAGCCAGGTGGAAGTAATATTACCTTTCCTAACCTTGTCTTCGAAGTTCTGCAGCATCCCTTTTGCTGCCTTCTATTTATCAAAAGCAAGTTTGTAAGGCTGGCCTACATTCAAGAGAAGAATTGGTTGCCTCCTTTTGATAAGAAGGGTGTCAATATCTACTAGGTGGAAAACTGAATAGGCAGATTGGATAACCTTTCTAATATCTCTAGGTCCTAAAGGCCAAGTTTCCTTGCCTGGAATCACACAGAGTTTTGGAAGAAAAGCACATGAAATATAATGTAAAAAAAATAAATAAAGCAAGAGTTATAATGTACTTCCCTCTGAACAGCTGAATATTTGTCATTGTCAGGACAGGACTATGCCCGGAAGCTCATGATAACTTAACTCAAAACTTGCTTGCTTGATATAATTTTAACCTTTTCAGTTTATGCTGATTGATGTAATGTACAAAAGCTATTTGGATCACCAATAAAAGAGGAAGCTCATGAGTGGAAGCAGAGTTAGCATTCCTGTGGCCTCTTTCACTCTGGCTCCATTGATGGTTTTGTGTGTTAGGGATCTTGCCCTTCCTGGTTCATTCACTCTCAGCCCTCTAAGTCTACACTTTGGCCTCACCTTTGGTGCTTACAGTTATATTTTAGGAACTAAAAATGTAAGTCCATCTCCTCAATTTTATATCTGGTGGTGCATCTCTTAACAAAGCCACTGAAACTAGATATAGACCAGGGCCCATGAGACAGAACATATGTGCACATGTATCGATAAGGGAAAATATATACCTTAATGTAAAAGTGCACAGTAGTTTGCAGTGACTCAATACATGCAAATAGAAAAACCTAAAAAAGACACTTTTTAAATTAGGTTCCATAAAGTACTTAATCAAATAGTTTCTACTTACACCTAGATACCCTCCTCACCTACTTCCTACTTTCCTCAATCACTCCAAGGTTAACCTTGTCAGACTATGTAAGGACTACAAAAGCTGGATAAGGGCAAGAGACTGGCATACTTTAATGATGGCTCTTTGGGGCAGTATCAGGCCACCCCATCATACTGGGCCCTAGTCAGGGAGTCCTGGGATTCTCACACAGACATGATGGGCCTAGTCGTCTAACAGACCCCTCTCTCCACGGTCACTGGTCATCTCCATAGGAACAACATAGTGGACCATCTTGTGGGACTCTATAAGACCTTGCTTTCAATGTGGGTCAACAGTGGTAGGGACTGCCCCATTCTCTGAAGGGAGGTTGGGTCAACATACTCTATCACTAATGGAAGATGGGTCCTGCAATAAATGCAGCCTAGAATGTTCTTAGCTATGACTACAGAATGCAAGCTCAGACCTAGAGGGATGTGGACGTTATACAAGTTCCTGTGCTGAATGATTATGGGCCCCAGATCAAATCAGTGAGTTTTACAGTTAACAACATTTATATACTTTTCCCATATTTGGGAGCTACTCTCTTCCCTGATCCAGCTTTCTAGTCCTATTCCCAGCTCTGACACCATCTCCCCAGATAATACCTTTAGCTCACCTGCATGTTAGCTGTTGGGCTCAGACAAAAATTTGTAAAGTCATGAGCCCCTTAGAATATACCTGAAATAGACTTACTAGCTTTTTCCAAAATGATGACCCCAAATCTCATTTGCTCTATTCTTACTTTTAGATTTCTAATTATTAAACATTTTTTTCTGCTTTATATCTTAACTCTTCTTCAGCCACCAGGTTGCAGATGCTACCATGATGCCAACCTGACTTCCCTGGGCAGACGACCCCACCAATGTGTCCTGGAGCCCCACCTCTCCAGAGCCCTGCCCCACTAGGGAAAGACAGAAACAGGCTGGGAGTATGGATTGACCTGCCAATGCCCATGTCCAGCAAAGAAACAATTATAGAAGCCATATCTTCCACCTTCTGCACTTCATAGTGTTTCTGGGTCCATGCTACCAGAGGGATAAAGAATAGGGAAGTTTCCAATGGAGGGAATGGGATGCTGAACTCTGGTGCTGGGAAGTATTGAAAAGACCATAGGACAATTCCCACCACCAGAGTTCACATGTGTCTTCTTATTCATGATTCCATGGACTTTTTTTTTTAAACAGAACACTGTTTTTCTCTGGGTTATGGTGGTGCGGGGGATTGAACCTGGGACTTTGGAACCTCAGGCATGAGAGTCTGTTTGCATAAACATTATGCTATCTACACTCTGCCCTCCATGGACTTTTTAAGGACTTACATTTTCTTTTATTTTCTTATTGATTTTATAATGTAATTCCTTAGAAAGCCCATGGAATCATGAATAAGAAGACACATGTGACTGAGGAGATGGCTCACGTGGCAGAGTATTCAACTTGCTCTGCCTGATGTTTCCAGTTTAATCACTGGTACGCACTGCATATACCAGAGAGGAACTCTACTTACAAAAAGGAGGAGTCCTTTTTGTCTGATGTAAAAGTCTTTCTTTTTCTTATGTTAAAAACAAAAAACAAAACAAAAAAGCAAACAAAACCCAAAACTTTAAAAAAAAAGAAAAACACACATAGGAGTTAGGCAGTGGTTTACCCAGTAGACGGCACATGTCACCATGCTCAAGGACCAGTGTTCAAAGTCCCAGTCCCCACCTGCAGCAGGGAATCTTCATGAGTGGTAGATCAGTGCTATAGGTGGTCCCTTTCTCTTTCTCTATCCCTCTCTCTCTGTCTCTTTCTCTCTCTCTCCCTCTCTCTCTCTTATACACACACACACACACACACACACACACACACACACTCTCTCTCTCTCTCTCTCTCTCTCTCTCTCTCTCTCTTCCCCTTTCTTTCTCTATTTCTCTCTGTCCTGTTAAGAAAAGGGAGAGATAGAGAAAGGGAAAAAGAAAGAATGCAAGAGAGGAAGAAAGAAAGTCTACTGTAGTCATTGTGTAGGCACTGAGCCCAAGAGATAACCTCAGTGGCAAATAGCATAGCACAGCACAGCACAATAGAAAGAAAATGATAGAAAAGAAAAAAAAAAAAGATCTAAGAGCTTCAATAGAAGGATCCATTTCTTTCTTTTTTTTTCTGTATAATATTTAATGTTTTTTTAAAATTTATTTCTTTATTGGGGAATTAATGTTTTATTCAACAGTAAATACAATAGTTTGTACATGCATAACATTCTCCAGTTTCCCATTTAACAATACAACCCCTAGATGAGTGGCTGAGCAAGTTGTGGTATATATATACAATGGAATACTACTCAGCTGTAAAAAATGGTGACTTCACCGTTTTCAGCCGATCTTGGATGGACCTTGAAAAAATCATGTTGAGTGAAATAAGTCAGAAACAGAAGGATGAATATGGGATGATCTCACTCTCAGGCCGAAGTTGAAAAACAAGATTAGAAAAGAAAACACAAGTCAAACCTGAAATGGAATTGGAGTATTACACCAAAGTAAAAGACTCTGGGGTGGGTGGGTGTGTGGGGAGAATACAGGTCCATGAAAAATGATGAATGAAATAGTGGGGGTTGTATTGCTAAATGGGAATCTGGGGAATGTTATGCATGTAAAAAAAAAAAGAAGTAGAAATGCAAAGCAGAAATTGACCGAGTTTGGAGTATGGCACCAAAGTAAGAAAGCAGAAGTATACTAGAGTTTGCAGTGAGTACCTCCCTAATACTTCCTCTCCACTTTTCCAAGCTTTGGGTCCATGATTGCTCAACAATTTGTTTGGCTTTGTATGTTAACTCTCTTTTCAGTCACCAGGTTCCAGGTGTCATCAGGATGCTAGCCAGACTTCCCTGGATTGAAGACACCACCAATGTGTCCTGGAGCTCAGCTTCCCCAGAGACCCATCCTACTAGGGAAAGAGAGAGGCAGACTGGGAGTATGGACCGACCAGTCAACGCCCATGTTCAGCGAGGAAGCAATTACAGAAGCCAGACCTTCTACCTTCTGCAACCCTCAATGACCCTGGGTCCATGGTCCCAGAGGGATAGAGAATGGGAAAGCTATCGGGGGAGGGGGTGGGATATGGAGATTGTTAATTAATCCTTTCTTAAATAAAAAAAGAAAAAAAAACAATACAACCCCTACTATGTCATCTATCATCCTTCATGGACCTGTATTCTCCCCACCCTCCCACCCACCCCAGAGTCTTTTACTTTGGTGCGATACGCCAATTCCATTTCAGGTTCTACTTGTGTTTTCGTTTCTGATCTTGTTTTTCAACTTCTGCCTGGGAGTGAGGTCATCCCATATTCATCCTTCTGTTTCTGACTTATTTCACTTAACATGAATTTTTCAAGGTCCATCCAAGATTGGCTGAAAATGGTGAAGTCACCATTTTTTATAGCTGAGTAGTATTCCATTGTGTATATATACCACAACTTGCTCAGCCACTCATCTGTTGTTGGACACCTGGGTTGCTTCCAGGTTTTGACTATTACAAATTGTGCTGCCAAGAGCATATGTGTACACAGATATTTTTGGATGGATGTGTTGGGTTCCTTAGGATATATCCCCAGGAGAGGAATTGCAGGGTCATAGGGTAGGTCCATTTCTAGCAGAAGAATCCATTTCTTATTCACATACCTTAATGCCTAGTATTGTTTATGTAACACTGAATAAATAATGGAATGGATATTCTATTGTCATAGGTGTTAAGTTATATACAAATATTTAAGGGTGCACAGAAAAGGGAAGAAACACACAGTAAGGTAGTCACAGTCACAGAAACTTTATAGAGTATATGGTAGTTAAAGTAGGTTCTGAATGACAGTTTGAAGCCAGGAATATCAGAAGCATGATGTGTAAAAACAAAGAAGGGCTGGGAAGATTGCATAACAGTTATGTAAAAACACTTTCATGTCTGAAGCACCAAAGGTCCTAGGTTCAATCTCTAGCACTACCATAAGCCAGAGTTGAGAAGTACTCTGGTAAAAGAAAAAAAAGAAGTATGCTTCCAAAAACAAAGAAGCATGAATGACCATGCTTGATATCAGAACAGCATGATAACAGATGACTCTGAGTTAAAATAAATTATGAATACAGACTAGGCACTCAAGAATATTTACTGAATCAATAAAAGTGTTATATAGTCAGTATAAAAAAGTGAAGCTTATGCTGAAATTTTATGCTATTTAAATAATGTAATGTATCCTGTACATAATATGGAGCTATATTATGCTTTTCCTTATGGAAAATGTTGTTATTAAGGTCTGTTTATGAGAGGATTCTTGCAAAACAAACTGAATGAGTTGAGATGGGAAAGACTGAAACTTGGTAGGCCAGACCAGTTTGAAAGCTAACGGATGAGTGGCTGAGCAAGTTGTGGTATATATACACAATATATATACTCAGATATTAAAAATGGTGATTTCATGGTTTTCACCTCATCTTGGATGGAGCTTGAAGAAATCATGTTAAGTGAAATAAGTCAGAAACAGAAAGATGAATATGGAATGATCTTACAGGCAGAAGTTGAAAAACAAGATCAGAAGAGAAAACACTAAGCAGAACCTTGAATTGAGTTGGTGTATTGCACCAAAGTAAAAGACTCGGGTTGGGGGGCAGGGAGAATATAGGTCCTCCTGACAGAGGACCTAGTGGGGGTTGTATTGTTATGTAGAAAACTGAGAAATGTTATGCATGTACAAACTATTGTATTTACTGTCAAATGTAAAACATTAATCGCCCAATAAAGGAAAAAAATGTAAAACAAATGAAAGAAAAATAAAAAGTACTGCTCAGAGACTTAAAGTAACCACATTTTGTTGAGAGGAGCTGAGTGGAGAGTAGTGTGCTTGTGTGAACAGAGATCACCAAGAACATCAACTCTCTATAGTCTCGCAAAATGCATTCATAAGGCAGGCTGTTGTTAAGAAAGATCATTGTGAGATGGTAGAGTGAAATATTGTATTTTTAGATGTGACTTACTCATTTTTTCTTAAAAATCTTACACATCTCTTTTCAAATAAGCTGAGCCATCTGCACTTAGGGTATTTTTCAGGAGTTCCAAATTTAACCTACTATAAAAGCCTTGATAAAAAAATAAGTGATATTGGGGGCCAGACGGTAGCACAGTGGGTTAAGCATACATGGCGCAAAGCACAAGGACTGGGTAAAGATCCTGGTTCGAGCTCCCGGCTCCCCACCTGTAGGGGGGTTGCTTCATAAGCAGTGAAGTAAGTCTGCAGGTGTCTATTCTTTCTCTCCCCCTTCCTGTCTTCTCCTCCTCTCTTGATTTCTCTCTGTCCTATCCAACAACAATGACAGCAATAACAACAACAACAATAACTACTAGAACAATGATAAACTAAAGGGCAACAAAAGGAAAAAAATAGCCTCCAGGAGCAGTGGATTCATAGTGCAGGCACCAAGTCCCAGCAATAAATCTGGAGGCAAAAAAAAAAAAAGTGATATTTACAAAGTGCAAAAGAAAATACTTGTCGTGCATCTGATCATCTTCTGGTCAGTTACTGTGAAAACCTCTGGATCACATCAACTGAGTGCCTCATCCACAAGTCCATTATATAACCACAGTTATATGCCACTATCTCAAATTATGACTAATCAAGAATTCAAATGAAACATGATCGTAAGTTTAGGTGGTGGAACACACAGTAGAATGATCACATTACCAAATAGCAGGACCTGGGTTCAAGTCTCCATTCCCCACCTGCAGGAGGTGGGGGGAACTTCACAAGCAATGAGGAAAAAAAAAAAAACAGAAAGAAAGAAAAGAAAAGAAAGACTAGAGAGATAGAGAGCAAAGAGATTGTTTTGATGATGGAATTGATAAGATCTGATAACTTAAATAGTGGGGAGTGAAAGTAAAGGAGAGGCTATTTCTTAGCTTTCTGTCTTGGTGAATAGATGATGCCTCTACCATCAAATGAAATAGAAAATATAGAGAGAAGGATGCATTTTATATATTTTGTTTTGTGTATGTAGTATGTATAGATGTGTGAGATAATTCATTCAGTTCTATGTTTGTTTATTTTTTGCCTCCAGGCTTATTGCTGGGGCTCGATGACTGCACCATGAATCCACTGCTCCTGGAGGCCATTTTCCTTATTCTATTGCCCTTGTTGTTATTGTTGTTGGATAGGACAGAGAGAAGTTAAGAGAGGAGGGGAAGACAGAAAGGGGGAGAGAAAGACAGACACCTGCAGATCTGTTTCACCACCTGCTAAGTGACCCCCCTGCAGGTAAGGAGTCGCGTACTCAACCGGGATCCTTAAGCCAGTCCTTGCGCTTCACAACATGTGCACTTAACCTGCTGCGTTTACTCCCAATCCCCCAGTTCTATATATTCTATACTAGGTCCTCAAGTGGGAATCAAAGAGGAGATGACTAGCTGACATTTAGAGCTATACATGTAATCCTAGCTTCCTAGGTTCACAGCCTGGGTCATAAAATAATAAACAGAACACTTAACATGAAAGCTTATCTAGCTAGCTAGAACTCTGGTCTAATATTATTCCTTCCTGGAGCAAGGATATTTCTGAGCCATTTCCTATGGTGAGTGCATGCTTTTTTTTTTTTTTTTTTTACTTTTGTTGCCCTTGTTTTTTTATCATTGTTGTAGTTATTGTTGTTGTTATTGATGTCATCATTGTTAGATAGGACAGAGAGAAATGGAGAGAGGAGGGGAAGACAGAGAGGGGGAGAGAAAGATAGACACCTGCAGACCTGCTTCACCACTTGTGAAGCGACTCCCCTACAGGTAGGAAGCTGGGGCTCAAAGCGGGATCCTTATGCTGGTCCTTGTGCTTCTCGCCACGTGTGGTTAACCCGCTGTGCTACCGCCTGACTCCCAGCTCATACTTCTTAAGGGCTGTTCCCAGTTAATGACTGAACACAACTGTACTAGGCACTAGAGATTGGTTATTTTGGGGCTACTCTAACGATAATTTACTTAAGCATATGCCCTTTGGTTTGTCTTTCTCAGAATGACACAGTAGTCTGACAATATTCTTAAATCGTGTTCGGAAGTTTTCCCTCATATCTCCCTGTTTATTGTTGGTAGATGATTTTTCCAATAATTTTTTGGGGTACATAATGTTTGGAAGACTTGATTTGATACAGTGTACAAACAGTAGGGTTGAGAGACTGCTTTATACAACACCTGGCTGGTAAGGAAGATCCTGTTCAGAGTAGAGTACAGAGCATGAATAGTCCCTGGCACAAGGTGATAATTCAGTGTTGAAGATCTTACCCATAGTGGCACAGATTTACATCTGAGATTGACACATTAGAAAGACAACTAGCCATTTTTTCATGCACCTGTGGGAGTCCATTAATGCTTGAATTATTTTATTTCCAGGAGATGCTATTTATACTTACCAATGAATGTTTGTTGAAACAAATCTATTGGTTGATATTTTCATTTCTGACCTTTTATTTGCCTTATATAGCATGAGAAGAAAGTGACTATGATTCTTGATAGGAATATCAGGAGCTCTTAGAGCATCAATTGTAGACAGATTTTCCTATAGAACCATGCCAATTAAATATACCTTTAATAAAAATGCAGCAAAAGGTCTGAATATAAATGCAGCAGAAAATTAGGGGAGAGAGATAGCTCTTTGAGTAGGTAGGGCAAGTGTCTTGCCATATGTGTAGCTCAGGTCCCATGAAACTGGGGGGAGCTCTGGTGATGTAGTGTCTCTCCCTACTTCTCTGTCTGAATGGATTAAAAAGTATTTTGAGAGTGGTGAAATTGTACATGCACAAGGCACCTGCTCTGCAAAAACCCAACCCAACCCAACCCAACCCAACCCAACCCAACCCAACCCAACCCAACCACTGTAGGGACCATCACCTTATAATTAAGATCACTACCACCACTATCCGTAACTATTCAGGTACAGCTGGGCAGCTCAGGACATAGCAGGTCAGAAATCTGTCTGGGAGCTGTCTCTCCTTTCCTTCTCTGCCAGTTGTTCTTCTCTTCTTAGAGATTTAAAAAATGGCACTAGAATAGACAAGATATTGCAGGAAGACAGAAAATAGGATTGTTCTGTGAATTTTGGTTGGCTTTTCCATCTATTTCTTCATCAAAAGTTTCATTTATCTTTCAAAAAAAGTAATTTGTTTTTCCTTTTCTCTCCCACTTCTAAGAAGTAGTTTGGTGCCAGCAAGATAGTTCACCTGGGGGTGTGTGTGCCTACTTAACCATATATTTATCACAGGCTGGAACCCAGTCCTCACTGTTCTGGAGGAAGCCTTGTTGCTGTGTTGCCTTGCCTTTCCTCTTCCTTCCTTCCTTCCTTCCTTCCTTCCTTCCTTCCTTCCTTCCTTCCTTCCTTCTTTTCTTTCTCTCTTTCTTTCATTGCCTCTAGGGTTATCACGGGGGCTTAGTGCTGGCACTATGAATCCACTGCTCCCAGAGGGGCCATTTCTCCTTCTTCTTCTCCTCCTCCTTCTATTTTCTTCTTCTCTTTCTATTTTGTTTGATAGGACAGAGAGAAATGAGAAATTGAGAAGGGAGGGGGGAGATAGATAGAGAGAGATAAAGAGAGACATCTGTAGACCTGCTTCATCACTTGTGAAGTGTCCCCCCTACAGGTGGGGAGCAGGGGCTTGAACCTGGATTCTTGCAAAGATTCTTGTGCTTAGTACTATGTGCACTTAATCTGGTAACCAATGTTGGTCTGCTTCTAAATTCTGCTTCTAAGACCCCTTCTGTTGCATTGCTTGTGGTCTATTTACATAATCATTGTTTTCATTGGTTTAATCCCCACTGGTTTGCGCTTTTTCCTTCTCCCCATCCCCTATCCTACATACTTCCTCTTCCTGACACTTCCACCTCAGGAGATATATATATAGGACAGGATTGTGATTAGAGATAGCTAGCTTGCACTGAATTCCTCATCAGTAAAGACTGAACTGCGTCCCACTTAGCCATGAGTCTCTGGTCGTCTCTCTCTTGCTCGCGAAGCTAGCCCGGCAGTAACCCACTGCCAGGCCCCCCCTTCTCTTTCTGTTTTTGTCTCTCTTTATAACTGAAATAGCCAATCTTGAGTGGAGAAGCCCTAGTAATAGCAAACACAGCACAGCACAACACAACACACAATAAAAGCAGTGAGAAATGTCTCTGCCACTCTCTATCTCATAATGAGATGCTACATAAGCCTCATATAGAATTGTATTTAATTAAAAAAATTTAAACATCTTTTAAAATATTTATTTATTTAATCCCTTTTGTTGCCTTTGTTGTTTTATTGTTGTAGTTATTATTGTTATTGATGTTGTCATTGTTAGATAAGACAGAGAGGAATGGAGAGAGGAGGGGAAGACAGAGAGGGGAAGAGAAAGACAGACACCTGCAGACCTGCTTCACCGCCTATGAAGTGACTCACCTGCAGGTGGGGAGCCGGGGGCTTGAACCAGGATCCTTATGCCGGTCCTTGCAGTTTGCGCCACGTGTGCTTAACCCGCTGTGCTACTGCTCGCCTCCCTTAATTAAAAAAATTTATTGGGGGCATTAATAGTTTGCAGTGGGTATAGTTGTTAGTACATGTGTAAATTTTCTTTTTTCTGCATAACAGTCTTACCCTAGCCTAGATCCTTCTCCATCATCATGTATCAGACCTGAAAGTTCCCTGTCTCTCCTCTCCCCTCCCAGTATTTACGTTGGTGGAATATACTAAACCCAGTTCAAGTTCTAGCTTGTGTTTTCCTTTTCTGTTCTTATTTCTCAGCTTCTGTCCATGAGTGAGGTAAGTCATGTATTTCTGTGAACATATTTCCTGTACATATGTGAATAAAAATCAGTCTTTCCTCTTGCTAACCTTTATATTTTCAGGTTAATTTATAAGTTCCTGAACACCGAGCATGAGAAAGCAGAAGAAATGTTTTTCCTTCCTGAAAATACATTTTACAGTCAGAGTATCATCTTCAACAATGTAGTCGAACATTTTATTTAAAAGTGAGGTGCCCTTTTGGGGAATTGCCACACATTTAAAGCTTTAAATTATAAAACATTAGAACTATTGATGCATGGATCCAGAGCTCAAGAGACCTAGGAAATGTTTAAAAGTGCAGGGTAGAGGTGGCACAGTGAATAAAGCATTGGAGTCTCAAAGAGGAGTTCCAGAGTTCAATCTCCTACTGCCTAGCTACCAGAACGATGCCTTGGTATTCCCTGCCCCTCATCTCTCTCATTAGCAAATTAATAAAATACTTTTTGTCTGGGGAGACAGCATAATATTATACAATAGATTTTCATGTCTTAGGCTAAGGTCCCAGGTTCAGTCCCCAGCACCACCATAAACCAGAGCTGAGCAGTGCTCCAGACTCTCTCTCTCTTTCTAGTTCTCTCTCATAAAAAAATAAATACAATTTAAAAACAAAGTAAAAAAGGGAGTCCAACAGTAGCACAGTGGTTTAAGCGTGTGTAGCGCGAAGCGCAAGGAACGGCTTAAGGATCCCAGTTCGAGCCCTGGCTCCCCACCTGGAGGGGAGTCACTTCACAAGTGATGAAGCAGGTCTGCAGGTGTCTGTCTTTCTCTCCCTTCTCTGTCTTCCCCTCCTCTCTCCATTTCTCTCTGTCCTATCTAACAATAATGACAATAATAATAATTACAGCAATAAATAACAAGGGCAATAGAAGGGAAAATAAATATTTAAAAAAGGAAGTAAAAAATAAAATAGTTTCTAATTAATTATAGAATACAGATAGAAATCTAGGGGGAGAGGGGAGAGAGAGCAAGAGCGCATATTACCGCTCTTGAAGCTTTCCTCCTGCAGGTGGCATCTGGAGACTTAAACTGGAGTACTTGCACATTGTAACATGTGCTCTCAACTAGGTATGCTATCACCCCACTGCCTCACCAAGTGGCTCCAATGAAATCTTTTTTTTTTTTAATTGTTGGTATAGCAACCTTGGAGGTGACTTAGTGGATGGAGTCTTGGACTCTCTCAAACATGAGATCCCAAGTTCAAGCCCTAGCAGCACATTTGCCAGAAGGATGCTTTGGCGCTCTCTCTCCCCATTCTCTTCTCTCATAAATAAATAAAGAAACACATCTTTTAAAATGATCATTTGTTATTGCTACCAGAATTATCACTGGGCTTTGTGCCTACATGATAAACCCACTGCTGTTGGTGGCCATTATTTTTTATTTCATAAAAGAGAGAAATTGAGAGAGAAAGAGGAGGAGATAGGGAGATAGAAAAAGAGACTCCCGTGGTACTGTTTCATTGCTCATGAATCTCCCTTCTTGCACTTGAGGACTGGGAGCTTGAACCTGAGGCCTTGCCCATTGCATGTATGCACTTAATAAGGTGTACCACTGCCCAGTGCCAAGAACATTATGCAATTGTTGACACTTGGGTACAGTTTCTCATTTCCCTGTGACAGTTGTCTGCAAAACACTCTAAAGAAAAAAAAAATCTAGCAACAATGAAATAAAGCTTTCTAGGTACTCATAGTACAAGGGCTAAAATAACATTGTGCATAGTCAGCTAGCTCAGTACTAAACTTGTTGCTCTGTAATTCTGACCATGAATCAATATATAAGTATATGTAGCATGTCGCTATCAGTATAGTAATAAGCATAGAAACTTAACCATATAATAGTTTGAGCAGCGAAGTAAAAACAATGAATCCAGTCTACTCTTTGAACAAGTTGGCAGTAAAAATGTGTGAAGGAAATCTCAAAATCTAGGCTGCTTTCCAGGGTTTTTTTTTTTCTTTGTTTGTTTTGACATAGGTAACTAGGAGGCCTGTAGTGCCTTTTCAAGAGATGTAGATTTGGTGAGAAGTAAACACAAGCTCAGCTTTGTTAAAAGTTAATTAATAAGCACATCTGAGTAGATCTATACACTAGTTGTTTTTTTTTTCCCTATTCAGGGTTATCCCTGGGGTACCAATAAAATGACTCCATCAATCCCAGTGGTATGTTATATCTTTCTTTCTGATAGAGAATTAGAGGTAAAGAAAAATAGAGATGGGGAGGGGGAGAAAGAGAGAGACAAAGAGGAGAGGCAACAGCATCACTGTCCCAGCATACAAGCCTTCCCACTGCAGGTGAAGACTGGGGGCTTGAACTCAGGTCCTCACACATGGTGATGTGTGCACTCTGCCAGGTGAGTCACCACCTGGCCCCTCTATACAATAGAGGCTGGACGTATGAGTCTGGTACTCAGGATAGACATAGGGGTTACAGCATGAGAAGCTGAAGCTATAAATGCATATGAGAACATTTTATGAAAAAGTGTAGAATGAAAACAAGCTCCATGATGGAAATTTGTAAGATATACACAAAAATTATTGGCAAATAAATGATTCTGTGAAAGAAACTAAGACAAATGCCCCCCTCTTCCCCACCTGCAGAGGGAAAGCTTCACAAGTGGTGAAGCAGGGCTGCAGATGTCTCTCTGTCTCTCTCCCTCTCTATCTCCCCCTCCCCGCTCAGTTTCTTTCTGTCTCTATCCAATAATAAATAAATAATTTAAAAAAAGAACAAAGGGGCTGGAAAGGTTAAAGTCTATCTATGAGAGAGTGGTATTAAGATTCCAGTGGACAATTTCAAGTACAAAAGCTGTAAGAAGGCAAGAAAGAGAATAACTCAAGAACTTTTTGTTGTTACTAGTGCTTTTCCCCCATACTCTAGTTCTTCTCCTCCTGCACATGTTGAGGTAAATTAGAGATTTTGTAATTAAGAGTTCATGTGTGCTTGCCAGTAGGATGATAAGAGCAGAATCTCATGTAATACAGGCTAAGTGAAAAATTACATTTGGCCATGAAAGGAAGGAGAAAAGTAACACAGGAATTTGCTTTGAGGTGGAACTGAGAATATGGAAGGAACAAATTTCAGAATGGAAGCAGAAATACTGAGTCAGAAACTTAGCAAGAAACTCTGAAGAACTGAAATTATGGGTAATTCACAAAAGTATTTGGCTACAACTAGCATTTAAAAAGTGCACAGTGGTGGGTTGTACTTATGTGTCAACACTGTATTGTAAGCCACATAAAATGGGAAAAATAATAAAGTAAATTGCTGTAAATGTTAAACATCTGGGAAAAAGTATAAGCCATTGCCTTTTGGCCTTGTAATATGGCATTTGAGAAATGCTTATAATACTGAGCACAAGATAATATGGAGTAAAATTATATTACCTTTAGGTACAGAGGTATGAATATAAAGAAATGAGGGCATCTTTCCAAGGCCAATATTTGCCAGAAGAGATAAATCTGAAGATGAACTTGAGCCACTAGACTTCCAGAGCTACCTGCCAATTCTTGGTGGTCTGTAGAGTTTTTTTTACAATGCAACATACGTAGGCAGCAGAAGACAAAATCTGGGGTTTGAGCAACACAAAATGTTGGATATGAACTGTGTAAAACTTGGTCCCTTATAGATGGTACCTTTGAAGGTGCTATAAATAGACCTCAGGAAGTCACACAAAGAAGGTAGTAAGAGGTACTTTTAGTATGCAGACTATTTAAAGCTAAATGCAGACCTGAATTCTCCAGACTCCATTTTCCCTCTTTAACAAAATGAGAATAGCTTTAACAGTCCTCCTAAAGGAAGTGATTATAGATTGCCTCCCTTGCAGTCACTTCCCTCTGTCTCTAGTAGACCTCCTACCCACACTTCTGAAGGCTCAGTCTCAAGTAAAAATAACCCCTTACTTCTAGCCATATAGGCATCTACAGTTCAGTGTACACCTCCCCTGAAAATTATTATTAAAATGTGAACTTTTTCTTTTGCTGACTTCAGGTGATAGTGTCATTTGGATTATCCACTCAGTGTGGAAAAGACACAGAGGGGAGAGAACTTTTCCCCAGTGTCCCAGCATCCTCAGGGAAAGGTAAATTGGTTTAAAAAGAAAACAAGGGGGAAAGGAGGGGCAGGTGGGGGCACACCTGATTGAGTGCATATTGCTGCACCCAAAGACCCAGGTTCAAGCCCCTAATCACCACCTGCAGGGGGAAAGCTTCACAAGCGGTGAAGCAGAGCTGTAGGCATCTCTCTCTCTCTCTCTACCTCCTTTCCCCCCTCAGCCTCTGTCTCGCTCTCTAAATAAATAAATAAATAAATAAATAAAAATTGACTACTGTAGAGTGAGACAGGAAGAAGACAAATTTGCTTTGGTCTTGAATGTAGCTGAAACAATATAAAACACTTCACACATCAGGACTCAGAAAAGGGGGAGGGAAAAAAGAATATATCTGTGAAAGCTGATAAATTAGACAACTACTAAGTTGTCATTAGTAACAGTAGATTTATCTACAAATTTAAAAAAAGAAAAAAATATTGTATTAGTGGTTTACAAGACTACAAGATAGTAGGGGCATTGTTCCACACCATTCCCAACACCAAAGATCTGTGCCTCCATTTCCCTTCACCAGTAACCACTATAGTTCTCCTAAGGTCATAGATGTGGGCTGGCTATATTTTTCTTTTTCAAAACAAAGAAACAAACAACTTCACCAGAGACTGGTTATACAAATGGATCTCATGCCTGAGGCTCTGAGCTCTCAGATTCAATAACTACCACCACCATAAGCCAGAGTTGAACTCTGCTCTGGTAAAAATAAAATAAAAGACTAATTCAAAAAATATTTCACTAGATTGTCAGAGCAATGCCTTAGTGGGTAGAACACAGGTCTTACAGATGAGAGACCCTGGGTTTGAATCTTGGCACTACAAATCCTGTTATCATTTTGATCAAGAGGGAAGATGGAGTCTGGAGACTAAATGGATGTTCCTGTTTTGGTTTAAACAAACAAATCCTAAAGGAAAAAAAAAAAAACTCACTTGAATAGTATTAACCACAATTATCCTTTATGTAAGTTTAGAGCAGAAATCCCTACTGATTGTGTATCCCGTTCTCCAAAACCCAAGCTGAAAAGTTTTGCAGGTTGGTAGTTACCTTAGGCAAATTTTAGATGTAAATATATATCTTTCTGAACACAGTCACTTAAATTTGCTCCTCAAGTGGTCCGGGAAATGGCACAGTGGATAAAGTACTGACATCTCAAGCATGAGGTCCTGAGTTCAGTCTCAGGCAGCACATGTACCAAAGTGATGGTGTCTTTTCTCCCCACCCCCTTCCCAGCTTTCTCATTAATAATAATAAAATCTTTAAAAAAAATTTGCTCCTCAAAATGTTTTTCCTTTTATTTTATTGCCACCAGGGTTATTGCTGGTGCCAAGACTACGAATCCACCGTTCCTGGCTGCTATTTTTTCCTTTCTTTTTTTCTTTCTAGTTATTTTATTTGATAGGACAGAGAGAAATTGAGAGGGGGAGATAGAGAAGAAGAAAGATAGACACCTGAAGACCTGCTTCACCCTGGTGGGGAGCGGGAGCTCAACCCTGGGTCCTTGTGCACGGTGACATGTGCATTTAACCCAGTGAGCCCCTGCCTAGCCCCTTCAAAATATATTCCTAAAGATTCTCTCTCCCATTCTTTTTAATCTTTTATTTATTTATTATTGGATAGAGATGGAGAAGAAAATGAGAGGAGGTGCGGAGATAGAGAGGGAAAGAGACAGAGAGACACTTGCAGCCCTAATTCACCACTTGTGAAGCTTTCTTTTGCAGGTGGGGATTAGGGACTTGAACCAGGTCCTTGCATACTGTAATGTGTGCATTTAACCAGGTGCACCACTACCTGGCCCCCAAATAATTTTGTATATAGGTTTTTCAATCATTTAGGCTCACAATAAGGAAAAATCAGAAAACACAGAAAACTTAGGCATTTTAAGAAAATCATACCCTTAAAGGGATACAAATGGGTCCTATGCAAAGATTAATTATAACTGATAATTTAATGATACATATGAATGAAATAAAAGCAAGAATTACACACAATTTTATAATAAGGTAACACTTCTTAAGTATTTTAGTTCATAATATTAAAATATAAAGATTAGATTCTGACACTGAGTTTGTCAAAAGGAAGAACTTGGTGCTAGGGACAGTTCTGAGGTACAGGAGGCCTGGGATCTTAGTTATCCAGGGCTGTGATTCTTTGGTCATTTTGTTTTGTGTTGTCACAGTTCTCCATACCAAATGGGGAAAAATTTAAAGAAGTGCAAAAGGCCTGACACCACAAGTTATTATAGGTGTGGGCATGGATTAGAAAGGAAGTGAAGGTGGGGCCTTACAGGTGCTTAAAAGAACAAATTATGGGGGAGTCGAGCGATAGTGCATCAGCATAAGTGCATGTGGCGTGAAGGTCAAGGACCATGCAATGACCTGTGTAAGGGTCCCGGTTTGAGCTCCCCGGCTCCCCACCTGCAGGGGAGTTGCTTCACAAGCGGTGAAGCAGGTCTGCAGGTGTCTATCTTTCTCTCCCCATCTCCCCCTCCTCTCTCAATTTCTCTCTGTCCTATCCAACAATGACATCAATAAAACAAGGGCAACAAAAGGAAATAAATAAATATTTAAAGAAAAAAAAAGAATAAATTATGGGCATTTGGCCCTTTCTCTGCCCATGCTTCAACTTGTACATGAGCTCTCATTTTTCCTGAATCAAAGCTTAGAAATGCTTGTGCATAATACTTTTTAATTCTTTTCCAAGTTTAAGTACGACAAATCTGCAACCACCGGGGAGAGAGATCTCAGCTTCTTTCCTCAACTCTGCAATAGTATGATAATGAGGAACAAAATAATAACAGTTACTTCTTCAATACTTAGAAATGTTTGAAAAATATACTCCAAAGAATATCTATATCTTCCAAATGACATTTTAAAAATCACTTAATAATACTCTTTTACAAAGATAATGATAGGCCTAGACCTCTAAATGATCCCTCTCCCCACCATCACTGGTCACTTCCATCAGAAAAGCCATCATTAAACCTCTTGTGGGCCTCTCCATGGTGTTCACCGTAGAGAAGCAATAGTAGAGACTGTCCCACTCTATGAAAGGAGGCTGGGTCAGCCTACTCCGCCACTTGAGGAAGACTGGTCCTGATGAGACCATCCTAGAATGTTCCTAGTTGTGACTATGGACTGCAAACTTAGACTGACAGGGATTCAGAGGTTACACAAGCTTCTGTGAAAGATAGGAATTTATATGGGCTTCAAGTCAGATCAATGGGGTTAACAGATAATTATATTTATATACTTTCCCCACATTTGGGAGCTATTCTTTGCTATAATCCAGCTTTCAAGCCATTTTTTCAACTCTGACACCAACTTCCCAGACAACACTTTTAGTCTACCTTCATGTTAGCTATCATGCTCAGACATGGACCCCTTGGAACATACCTAAAATAGACTTCCTAGCTTCTTCCCACATGAAGACCCCTAGTTTAATTTGCTCTGTTTATACCTTTGGGTTTATAAAAATTTGCTTTATCCAGACCTTCCACCTTCTGTATCCCATAATGACTTTAGGTCCATACTTCTAAAGGGATTTAGAATAGGAAAGCTATCAGGGGAGGGGATGGGATACAGAGTTCTGGTGGTGGGAACTGTGTGGAGTTGTACCTCTGTTATCCTATGGTCTTGTCAGTGTTTCCATTTTATAAATAAATAAATTAGAAAAATTTTCTTTACCACCTTTCAGTCACCAAGTGCAGACGCTACGATGATGCCATCCTTACTTCTCCCAGCAGATGACCTCACCTATGTGTCTTGTACACTCACCTTTCCAGAGCGCTACCTAACAAGGGAAAGATAGAAAAAAGTTGGGGCTATGAATCAACCTGCCAACATCCATATTCAGCAGAGAAGCAATTACAAAAGCCAGACCTTCCACCTTCTGCACCCATAAAAAATTTTGGTTCGTAGTCCCAGAGAGGGATAAGTAGAAAGTTTCCAATGGAAGGGATAGGACACTGAAGTCTGGTTGTGGGAACTATGTGGAATTGTATCCCTGGTATTTTGCAATATTGCTAGTAAATATTAAATCACTAATAAAAAATAAAATAAAATAAAACTTCTCTTAGAAATGAGTCATTTCTCCCTAGGCCAGATATATGGGGCAAAAAGTTAATGATATTTATATACTTTCCTCATGTTTGGGAGCTACTCTCCCCTAATCCAGGTTTGTAGCCCTATTCTCAACTCTAACACCACTTACATGTTAGCTATCAGGCTCAGGCAAAAATTACTAGTCATGGGTCCCTTGTAACATAACTAAAATAAACTTCGCAGCTTCTTCCCACTTGAAGACGCCAATTTCACTGTTCTACTCCTACTTCTTGGTTCCTGTTTATTAAACAATTTGTCTTGTTTTATATCTTACTGCCTTATAACCACCAAGTTGCAGATGCTGCTATGATTCCATCCTGACTTCCCTGGGCAGACCACCTCACCAATGTGTCCCAAAGTCTTGCCTCTCCAGAGCCCAACCCCACTAGGGAAAGACAGAAACAGGCTGGGGGTATTGATTGACCTGCCAATATCCATGTCCAGCAAAGGAGCAATTATAGAAGCCAGTTCTTTCACCTTCTGAACCCCCAAAAGAATTTTGTTCCAAACTCTCAGAGGGATAAGGAATAGGGAAGTTTCCAATGGAGGAGATGGGACATGAAACTATGGTGGTGAGAACTGTATAGATTTATACTCCTGTTATCTTACAATCTTGTAAGACATTATTAAATAAGTAATAAAAGTTAAAAATAAGTAATTTTATATTTGTAGAAATTTTGGCATGGATGTTTCTGAAAAAAAAACAACCTAATATCCTTGAGATTAGTGTAACTAGTTAATAAAATGCTCTTTGCAAACAAAGTAAATTCAGAAGAATTCATGCCACAATTATTACACTGAGATAAACATTTGCATCAGAGCAATTTGATTTAGATGTTGCATCAAATAACAAGCTGAACACTTCACACTGTATATATAGACATTCTAAAGAATAAATTATGCATGATTTATTGTCACTTTGAGCTTGCCACTCATTATGCAATGTTAGTTGCAATAACTACTATATATACATATACATCAAAATAAACTATAAAAATGGGAGACCATCTCTTTTAAAGCTAAGAATCTCATCAACTCTTTTGTATTTTCTACAAAGCAAGAACTAAATCACTGTCTATTAAGTTAGCAAAAAATGATAAATAGAACACTCATGATAAACTCCTTCTAGGGTTTCACATCACAGGGATATTTTTTTTCCTCTAGGCTAACTTGACAAATACTCTTGTAAGCTTGAAACATGAAGGTATTCTTATGTTTCTTCCCTCTAGGTTTTGGATCATCTTTCCCCAGACGACTTTTGTCATGAACTTCAACTGCAAACAGAATATATGAAGAGCACATGGATATCATATATCATTAAACTCCCAAGTAACATTATCACCAGTGAAACTAGTTCAGAAAACTGTTGAGTCATTTTTTTCAGGTGGTATAAATGCAGGAAGAAGGAACATCTTTTTTTTTTTTAAGTTTTCTTTTTGCATTTTGTTATTTATTTGTTTTTGGATAGAGAAAGAGAAATTGAGAGAGAAGGGGAGATAGAGAGGAAGAGAGACAGAGAGACACCTGCAGACTTACTTCACCGCCTGTGAAGCAACTCCCCTGCAGGTGGGGAGCCAGGGGTTCGAACCGGGATCCTAACGGGTCCTTGTGCTTTGCACCACATGTGCTTAACCCGCTGCGCTACCGCCCAACTCCCTGAAGGAACATCTTCTATGAGAAAGAAGGAAGGACTGGCCTGACAAATTGCAGAGAAGGAAGCAGAGCACCCTCTAAAGTAACCCTGGGCCACCAAGATCTTAGAATTTCTCTGGGTATGGAGAAACACAGAGCAATGTGTAAGGGACCCGGACTGTGCAAACTGGTTGGTACAAATGTAGTGTTTGCAGAGCAAAGTGCTCTGGGGAAGGAGGGATAGGAGTGGGATGAAGGGACATTTGGGTCCTGGTGTATGATGGGGGGGCAGGCCCTAGGTTGGGGGAGTGAGTGACTCCCAGACACTTATCAAGGGGAGATGACAGGTTGTGCAAAAAGATTGGACTGTAAACCATTACCCACCTCCCTTACCCCAGTAAAAAGGTGGTGTTTGCTTATAAGAAGGCACGCAAGCTGTTTCCCAGAGGGAGAACAGTCAATTCAGACTTGGGTGCCAAGAATACAGGGACCAAAGAGAAGATGAAAGAGAAAACTTGAGGTTTTAAACATATGTGATAGATGGTAGGTAGGATGCAACTTCAAAAAAGACTTTATGAGTAGAGCTGCCCCAAATACAATTCTCCCCTCCCCCTCAAAATGTAATTTCTAAGTTTTAAACAGAGTCTTCAAGAAAGTGTGACAGAGTGCCCAAATGGTGAATTTCCCATTTGCTCCTGCCCTCCCCTCAGGATATGGAATTCCAAGTTCCCTGCTAACCTCCTGACAGGCTCTTTTCCCCAAGTGACACAGAGGGGGGATCAAAGTAAGAGGATTGACTAGCACCCCAGTGAAGCTTTTTTTTTTGTTCTTTCCCACTCTTCTCACTTTTTTTTTTTTTTTTTACAATTTATAGTTGATAAGAAAAATAATGGTTTTATAATTTGTTATTCTCTGAGTTGTTTTAATTAGTTTTGTTTGGGAAATTATATTTTAAAATCGGTTGATACTTTGTAAAGTACTGAAGCAGCAGTTACATTTATTCTACAATTTGTGATTTATAATTTTTGTGTGTCTCTATGAGGTTTGTGATCATATTTTTTATGCACCATGCTTCAACTCTGTCATTTGGGAAAAGTGAACATATGAAATACCTATGGGTGGATAGACTCAATTTTCTAGGTTGCTGAAGGGTCTTATTATAATAATTCCACTGGAAGATAGGATGGGGAGTTATTTGTAGCATTGTAGATTATATATGCCTGCCATTGGAATAGCCAGTGCTTTCCAAACATGGAATGATGTTCTACAACTCATTGGTAGAAGTTTTTGACTAAGTTAGTCTGGCCAAATAAGTTTGAGAAAATCTATCTTGAGCAGATTTACCCAACCGTTCTTTGCTTGCAGAACTTCTCAGATTTAAATATTAATGTGCATTTTTAAATACTGGGAGAGAAAGGAATCAGTATTTTCATAATACTTTTGGTTACAAATACTTTAATAAGTCACTCTGAACAATATCTTTTAAATAGTATGCTAGAAAATGTTAGAAAACACCAGGGTACATTAAAGGACTTAGCTACTGGTCTCTGCTGAGTCATATTCTCACCTGCCAGAGTCCATGTTCAGTAGAAAGGCAATTAGAGAGGCAGCGTCTTCCACCTTCTGCACCCCATAAAGAATTTTTATCCATTCTCCCAGAGGGATAAAGAATAGGAAAGCTTCCAGTGGAGGGGATGGGGTATGAAACTCTGGTGGTGGGTATTGTGTGGAATTGTACCCTTTTTATCCCACAGTCTTTTTGTTCATTATTAAATCAATAATAAATTTACATGGACTTTACTTTCATATATATATGAAGACAGAGAGAAATTGAGAGGGGATGGGGAGATATAGAAGGGGATAGACAGAAACACCTAAAGCCCTATTTTACCACGTGTGAAGTTTTCCCCCTACAGGCTGGGACCAGGGGTTTCAACCTGGGACCTAGTGCACTGTAATGTCAGTGATTAACCAGGTGTTCCACTATCTAGCCCTCAACTTTACCTTCTACCCTACACCCTCTACCTCCCTCACATTCCCTTGCCCCACACTTCTCTTAACCACAAACAAAGAACTCATTTCCCCATCTCCCCCCAGGGAATAGGTTTATCTGTCATCTTCCTAAAATGCCAGAGCCAGATGCATTCTTGTTCCCTGATCTCCTTGGTCATTGTTCCTTCCACCTGAAAAACCTTTCTTAGTCTTCTCTAGTGGTGGGCATTACGCCAGCTCCCCTGCATTGCTTGATACTATGGCCTATTTACATAATCATTGTTTTGCCTGAAAGATCCCCACTCATGCCTGCAGAGTACATTAATCCTGCCAGCCTTCTACCTTCCCAGAGTGCCTTGTTTTCTCGACCCCCTTTCCTAGCCAATCCTCTTCCCGACTTGCCACTTCGGTTTTTACCCTGTAAAGCCCACTGCTGTTCCTGGTATCGTTCTCTTTCTCTTCAGCATCCCGACCTGGAGAAGACCTGAAAAGGGCTGGCGTGCATAGTGGGAGGAGGCCATTTTGCTAGCTCCACGTGGCCTAAATCTGCTGTGTTTACACCCGAATCTGGGACGTCCACATCAATAAAGAATTGTATTACCATGCCACCATGAGTTCCTCGTCTCTCTCTTCGGCAAAGCTAGCCCGGCACTCTAGTTCTTTAATTATTGTCATCTCCTCAAATACTATTTCTACTCCTTGGTCACAGATAGCAACATTCTAGGCTGCACTCATTTTAGGACTGGTCTTCCTCAAGCGGCAGAGTAGGCTGACCCAGCCTACCTTCAGAGAATGGGTAGTCCCTCCTATTGCTGCTGTACAGTGAAGGCAAGGTCCTGGAGAAGCTCACAAGAGGACTTGTGATGATGCTCTTGCTGGAAGTGACTAGTGATGGTGGAGAGAGGGATCTATTAGAGGACTAGGCCCATCATATCTATGTGGGAATATAAGAATTCCTTGGCTAGAGCCCCAGATGTTCAGGTGGCTTGATATTGACCAGAAAGGCTATCCCTAAAGCAAGCCAGTTTCTTGCCCTTATCCAGCTTTTGTAGTTTTTTTTTATTGGTCACTTCTCCCAGTTGTCAAATTATTGAGTGCCATTTGTTGTATCCAAACTGGTATTGGTTTATGTGATCTGGCCTCAAGTTGGGGAGGGAACATACCTAGGGTTTAAGTGGGATCTAAGTTAACCTTAAGTTTTAATGCATTTTACTTGTCTGGTGATTATAAGAGAGGTTGTCATAGGGGGCAATAATTGCCCTTTAGTTGATATATATATATATAGTTATTTGGTATCAGTCATTTTTTTCAGATGTGTGATGTGCAACTATGCTCTTGCATTGAAACTTAGATTGCTTTTGGTAGAATGACCATTTTAATAATGTTTATTCTTCCAGTCCAGGAACAAGGAATAAAATAAGAAGGGAGGGAAGGAGGCAGGAGAGAGGGAGAAAGAGCATGCAAGAGAGAGATCAGAGCACAGCTCATTTCTGGCTTATGGTGGTGCTGGAGATTGAATCTGAGACCTCAGATCCTCAGGTATAAAAGTGTTTTGCAAAACCATTATGGTGTCTCCCTCTGTCCACCTGTTTACTTATTTCACTGAGCAGAATCAGCTCTGGTGCCATCCATTTTTGTCCCAAATGTTATCTTTTTAAATTGCACAGTAGTGTTCCATTGAATATATATCCCATAACTGCTTTATTTACTAATATGTCACTGCCTATCTAGGTTCCTTCCATAATCATATGGGTGCATATATCTGTTTGAATCAGTGTTTTTCTGTCCTTTGGATTTATGCTCAAGAGTGGTGTTGCTGAATAATAAGGTATTTTCATTTTTATTTGTTTAAGGAATCTCCATATTGTTTTCCATAGGCTGGACCAATTCCCATTTGAAACATTTCTTGTTTTCGATGTGGGCCTGTATTGCTATAAACTTCACTCTTCATACTGCTTTTTCTACCTACCCTGGTATCTGATAATTCATCTCTTCACTTTTGTTGGTATCTGGGCATTTTTTTCCCTTTAATTTCAAAGGCTCTCTTTTATTCGTTTCTTTATACATATATGTCAAGCTTTCCTGATTAGTTGTAAGACAGGTTTGCTTGAAGGGCGACATAGTATGATATCAACAATACTTATTATGTTTCTTTCAGAAAACTAATACAATGTGGTATAATTTCTTACATCAATATAATTTTCTGACAGTCTGTATATAAAAATACAGTAATTTAATTATTTTTTTTGTTTTCTATTTTTATATATATTTTTTTACAACTTATTCTCTTCTTGCTAACAGGGTGCTGGTCTCTGATTCTGTCTTTTTTTAATTTAATTTTTTTATTTAAGAAAGGATTAATTAACAAAGCCATAGGGTAGGAGGGGTACAGTTCCAAACAATTCCCACCACCCAATCCCCATTTCCCACCCCCTCCCCTGATAGCTTTCCCATTCTCTATCCCTCTGGGAGCATGGACCCAGGGTCATTGTGGGTTGCAGAAGGTAGAAGGTCTGGCTTCTGTAATTGCTTCCCCACTGAACATGGGCGTTGACTGGTCGGTCCATACTCCCAGTCTGCCTCTCTCTTTCCCTAGTAGGGTGGGTCTCTGGGGAAGCAGAGCTCCAGGTGGGGTCTTCAGTCTAGGGAAGCCTGGCCGGCATCCTGATGACATCTGGAACCTGGTGACTGAAAAGAGAGTTAACATGCGAAGCCAAACAAATTGTTGAACAATCATGGACCCAAAGCTTGGAATAGAGAGGAAGTGTTAGGGGGGTACTTGCTGCAAACTCTAGTGCACTTCTGCTTTCAGGCATATATTTTGCAGTAGTTTACGGATATGTGTGAACATATGCTCTCTCTCACAGAAACTGGTGTATATCTAGGTTTTGGGACTTTGTTAGAAAGTGAACCACCTGGGATGGAATTAGAGAATACTATGAAAAGGAAAGGTCTCACCCGAGTAGTGAAGCTGAAGGGTTGTCTTTCCACACCTGAAGTCTCTGGACACAGTCTGAAGTGAAGCATGTTGAGGCGGCAATCGTTGTGTTGGTTAGGTTGTGATCGGCAGATGCAATATTATTTGATATGGATTGGGAGAGGCCCTATCCAATGGTTCCAGGACTGAGGGAAGTAGAAGCTCCATAGTGGAGATGTGAGGTTCCTACTGTCTTAGGGTTCAAAAAGACAATGGATAGTTAATGTTATCATCACATTATTTGGTAATTGGGTTAACTTTGAAAAGTCCTTTTGTTAGGGTTTGCTGTACAGTACCCAGCATCTTGCATATAGCTGTGCTATTGGTTGCTTCTGATCTACTTGGTCTAGGCTTTTGAGAGAGTCTGCATATCAAATACACAGCCTATATATTAAAAAGACTCAGTCTGTGTTTTAAAAACTTTGAGACATACGATTAATTTCCCCCTCTCATATTAATTAACTAGTGATTTATATGACTACATTTTACTAGGGGTGTACATAAACACCATTCCCACCACCAAAAGACTGTGTCCCATCCCACCCACCCACCCCCACCCCCAACGGCCCAGGAAGCCGCATGTCCACCCTCCCCCTCACCACAGGGTTTTTACTTTGGTGCCCTTCTTTCAATTTAGTCAGATCCTGCTTTTAGTTTCCGTTTCAGATCTTCTTTTTCAACTTCTGTTGATGAGGGGGATCATTCCATACTCATCTTTATCTTTCTGACTTAGCTCACTTAACATAATTCCTTCTAGCTCTGTCCAAGATGGGTCAGAGAAGGTGGGTTCATTGTTCTTGATAGCTGTATAGTATTCCATTGTGTATATATACCACAGCTTTCTCAGCCACTCATCTGTTGTTGGGCACCTGGGTTGCTTCCAGGTTTTAGCTATTATGAATTGTACTATCCATTGTCTTTTTGAATCCTAAGACAGCAGGAACCTCACATCTCCACTATAGAGCCTATATTTCCCCCAGTCCTGGAACCTTAGGATAGGGCCCACTTTCCTGCATGCCTCTCCCAATCCATATCAAATAATATTGCATCTGCCGATCACAACCTAATCAACGCAACGATTGCCACCTCAACATGCTTCAGCTCAGACTGTGTCCAGAGACTTTAGGTGTGGAATGACAACCCTTCAGCTTCATTACTCAGGTGAGACCTTTCCTTTCGTAGTATTCTCTAATTCCATCCCAGGTGGTTCACTTCCTAACAAAGTCCCAAAACCTAGATATAGACCAGGTTCTGTGAGAGACAGAGCATATGTTCACATGTATCCATAAACCAGTGCAAAATATATACCTGAAAGCGGAAGTACATTAGGGTTTGCAGTGAGCACCCCTCCCCCCCCCCAACACTTCCTCTCCACTATTCCAACCTTTGGTCCATGATTGCTCAACTATTTGTTTGGCTTTGTATGTTAACTCTCTTTTCAGCCACCAGGTTCCAGATACCATCAGGATGCCGGCCAGGCTTCCCTGGACTGAAGACGCCACCAATGTGTCCTGGAGCTCTGCTTCCCCAGAGCCCCACCCTACTAGGGAAAGAGAGAGGCAGACTGGGAGTATGGACTGACCAGTCAACGTCCATGTTCAGCGAGGAAGCAATTACAGAAGCCAGACCTTCTACCTTCTGCAACCCACAAAGACCCTGGGTCCATGCTCCCAGAGGGATAGAGAATGAGAAGGCTTATTAGGGGAGGGGATGGGATATGGAGATTGGGTGGTGGGAATTGTGTGGAGTTGTACCCCTCCTACCTTATGGTTTTGTTAATTTATCCTTTCTTAAAGAAAAAAAAAAAAAAAAAATTGGAATGTATTTTAGAATTTGGGGAAGTTACAATCAGTTACCACTAGATGGAGGAAGTGATTTTCTTAGTCTGAATGAATTTGAAGCTTTTAATTTGAAGATTACAAATACTTTTAAGGCTTAGGTGGTTATTGATGGAAATTCATCAGGTTATATATATCTTTAAGAAGATTAGTCTTCTTTATAATTGTTTTTTTCTACCTTTCTCAAATTTCCATCCTAAACAAAGACAAAACAAGATACAATTAAGAGGCATAACTGGTGTGAAATACACCAGAGAAGAAAATGTGTCATAAAATATGCGTTTAGACTTAGAGATATTTTATATGGTTTCATTGAATGCATAACTAATACCTTTGAATAATCTAAGACAAATATTCTGATGCTTATAGACTGTAATGTCTTTCAAAGTAACATGATTTTTGACTGAATTTATTATTGTTGTGTATTTATATTATGACTGCATTTTAGACATCAAAAGCGACAACTTTTACTTCAATTGACTTTTGTTTTGAAAAGCCTTTTGTGTTCCTTCAAAAGGTGAACTTGCAACTTAGAAAAAAAATGAAATCTATATAACTGTGAAAATTACTTTTCACTAAGGGCAAAATTGATATCATTGCAATTGGTTAGAAAGTGAAACCCTTCACCTTTCTTTCTTCCTTTTTTTCTTGGTAAATGTTGTTACTTTTCTATAACTCTAGCAGAAATGTTAGAATTATCATAAATGAGCTTTTGCGCATGCTGTTATTTCATCTTCCATAAAAAATTTCAATCATATTCTTAATGTTTCTGTTTCCAAGCCAACTGTTTAATGCTGAAGGCTTTATTTCAGATTGCAGCTCAGACTATTCATTTATGCTAACAGTAGAGCTTGAACAATACTGTAAATTAAAGAAAATGTAATTTTGGGATTTGTCTTATAATTTACCATTTTCAAAAAGCACTCTCTGGAGAAATTAATAGCTTAAGTATTACTAGAATAATGAGGATCAAGTTTGAGGAAAATATAGCTTGAAAGTCTATTACAGAAAATGATGGAAATAGGCATTTTTATATTGCTATCTGAGCAAATATAATACCATGCCATTTATCTCCAATTATCCCTAAGAATAAGAACAAGAAGCACTGAAAAAAACAAGGAGTAAGTATTTAAATGGATCTGTTATTCTCCTGCTTCCCTCACCTACTATTCCTGTTATTATAAATATTAACAAAATCAGCAAATAGAACTAGAAAGTAAAAACAGAAGGCTGATATAATCTTTGGGTCAACAAAGAGTTTCTACTTAGCACATCAAAAAATCTTGGGCTTATTATTCTGGGAGAGTATCCTCACATATAATCCAAATGTTCATTTTCAAATTCATTCATGCTCAACGAAGTGTATAATTTTTCTATTCAAGTTAAAGAAAGCCAGATTGAGAATTTATCTAAATTCAGCTAATTACATTTGGTCAAGCATTGTCCTTGGCACAATTATTCTACAGATCTAAATTTTTCTACTTTTAATCAGCTATGGCTGCAAGGGACATTGGTTGCAAAATAGAAATTTTAATTACCTGAGGATACAGTGCTACCACTAGACCTTTATATTTTGTGTTACTTGTTCTTGTCCAAATAAATGGTTTAGTTTATGCAACAAATGTGTCCTAAAGAGGTAAAACAGGGAAAAACAAAATGCAAAAGTTCAGTGAGATTAATTTGTATTTTAGTTCTGTTTTGTAAAGTTTTGAACTTCATTTTTGAATGGTAATAGCTACTGACAGACATTTGCATCATATCCTTTAGTCATCATTTGGTCTGGGTTATTTCGCCAGAACCCAGCCATATATATATATATTTGTTTGTTTATAAGCTACCACCTTGAGGGCTGAAAAAACGGTTCACTTAGAGAGTGTATTGTTTTGCCATGTGAGTGACCTGGGTTCCAGCCAGGCTCCCACTATATTGAACGTAGTTTCGGTGCTATAGTTTCTCTCCTCTTTTGGCCTCTTTGTCTCTATCTGAAAAAGTCAGCCTGGAATGGTGAAGCACTGGAGATGTTCCTCCTTCCCCCTCCCCTTGACCGAAAAAAAAAAAATCTGTGGAGCCTATTTTAAAGAATGGATTTATTTATTTATTTGAATGAGAAACCATATTACTAGTCAGGTATATGCAATGCAGAGATTGAACCCAAGGTCTCATGCCTGTAAGTCCTATGTTCAACCTATACTGTATGCTACAGAGACCCAATTAATTTTTAAATTATACCATAAAAATTAATACATTGTCTTGATGTGTTTTTAATCTATGACCTTAAACTTCAGTGCTTCATCTCTGGCCTACTCAATTGTGAGAAAGACTTCACTTCTTTATAGAAGGAATATGAAACAAAAAAAGCAGAAGTTTCACACCTCCTCTTGTCAGTTTAGATGATTCACCAAGCTTGGTAGGTTGTATGCCCTGTATCAATACAATTACATAATCATTACCTGTAAGTTAAATCGCTTCACACACCCACTGGCAAAAAATATAACAATAAAAGCTATTCTTATGATTTTTCTCCTTCAAAGTAATTATATGTAGTTGAGAAACTAAATTACATTCAAACTAATGTAACTTCAAACATTACCCAAAAAACTTTGTTGCTTTTCTTACCTTGTACTCTACTGAATAAAAAGAAAAATAACTAGTTATGGTAAAGAGGTATAATAAATCTCCCAGCTATTCAGTAGATAAGTTCAGAAGGAACTAGTTATGATAAAGATGTAAAATTTCTCAACTACTCAGTAGAGCTATTCATAAAAGTGATGGAAACTTAACCATATTTTCATACCTGATGGGTAGTAATTGCTCAAAAAGCATTCACTGAAACAATATTAAGTACATAATTTTTTTCACAATAAATTCAAACATCAACAAAAATTCTACAAATTAGGGGAAATGAGGGTGACTTCCTCCTTTTTTAATTAGTTAGTTCTGAAAATTAGTGGATCATCATTCTGGGTATTTAAAGGATTAAGTGATAGGTGAGGAAGCCTTATATGATCACCGAGGGCATGGGTTTGAATCTAACACTGGTTGTCACAGAAGTTGATGCCATTTGACAACTGCTTTGTGAAATGAGCTGGTCTCAGTCCAGTGGACAGATGTCCACATCCTGAACTGCTCTAATTGGCAGTCTTAGCAGAGGAGCCAAGAACCGAATGGGCCTGAAATCTGAACCCTCTTCTCACTCTTTAGAAGGGCAGAGGTTCACTCCTAACAGAAGCTTAGAATTTTTGATGGCAATCATATATATGTTTTATGGATAAACAGAGGCCATTGTGTTTCAAAGCTGTAAGTCTAATTTTTCAACATATTCATTTACTTTTAATGAGGCCTTCCTATGTTGATGTAAGTGTTCATTACTTTCTGTTACAAATTAATTGTTGTAATTTTGCATGTTATTAAAGACAAAAACAGAACTGGATAATATTTAAAGGCACCAAAGACAGATTCCATTCAGGAACTATTGAAATATGAAAAAAGAGATGGCAGTTTAAAACCAGGATCAATCCCAATTGCAGGGTGGCTAAATGGGAATTTACAACCAAGAAGTAGGATGTTGGACTAGTGGAAGAAAACTTAATAAGAGTAAGCACTAGGGGTAAGGTGAATTCTAGCTAAACCAAATTGGGAGGCTTCTTTCAGAAGGCATACTAGGATGATCTGCCATCACCTTCAGGGGTGTGAAGAATTGGAACAGATATGGAGGATGATCAGCATGAATCCTAATTCTTACTAAACTAATTCCACAGAATTTTGTTAAAAATGGGTCCTAGAAAGCTACATATGGAAGTCTAATACTTGTAACCATGTTAAGAAAATTATTTAGAAGAGCCTGGTTAAGGTTTGGTCAAAGAGAGTCTTTGTTATTATATTATGCATTTCTCATAATAAATGTGAACTAATGTTGGACTTAGGGCTATTACTACTCAGCCAAAAACACTACTACGTATAGGGGCCAGGTGGTGATACACATAGTGCAAAGCACAAGGACCCATGCAAAGATCTGGGTTTGAGTCCCTGCTCCTCACCAGCAAGGGGGACACTTCACTAGCGGTAAAGCAGATCTGCAGGTGTTTATTTTCTCTCTCCCTCTCTCTCCCCTTCCTCTCTCAATTTCTCTCTGTCCTATTCAATAAAATGGAAAAAATGGCTGCCAAGAGCAGTGGATTCATAGTGCTGACACTGAGCCCCAGCAATAACCTTATAGTAAAAAAAAAAAGCAAACAAAAAACCCCACACCACTACATATATCATGAAAATTGGCATATAAAATTCAATGAATAAACAGAATATTTTGTCTGTGGTTTACCATTTATTTTAGTTTTCCTGTGTGGCACATTGGTGCAGACATTTGCAGGGATTAGTAAATTAGTTATGGGGCATACCATTTTAGAATTAGTGACAAAGCAATACTCAGTCAGGGCCTTTATATTGAATAATGACAAATAACTGTCTCCTTAATATAATTTATTGTCTATGAGAAGACTTAGTCTTCATATGACTAAAATTCCATACCTAAAATTTATCATTCGTTCAGTATTAGTTTTGCTTTTGTTGAACATGATCATTTGCCAAATCATGACCACAGATCATTACTATTTCTATATTATATATATCATAACTATTTCTATAGCAGTTCCATTAAAAAAAGAAAAAAAAACCTATTAATATAACTCTCCCTCTTACAGCCAGAAATACAGGTGTGAGATAGTGGGAGGGGAGAGAGGTGATAGAATCCAGTGTTAAACAAATTTGGGAAAAACTTCATTAAGTGGTGTTAAATACACTTATTATGCAAAACATACAGTGTTTTTGACTTTCAAAGAAAAGAGACTGCACTACTGTGATTTATAAGAATCTGGCCTTCATTTACTGTTTCTAGCATTTTCTAAGTGTTTAGAATGACAAAAGTGTCTTTTGTCATGTGGATGAGGTGGAAACCTTTAAGGTTGGGGACAGGTTGCTTGCTAATCTGTCTCTAACCCTAAACCCTTATCTCTGGAGTGGTAGGAGGAACTGGAGGCTGAATTCAATGACCAGTAAGTCAATGTATTATGGCTAGGTAATAAAAGTCTCCATAAAAGTCCAACTGAATGTGGACTTCAGGAAGCTTCTGGGTTGAACATGTGAAGAGAACAATGTCTGTGAAGCTTTTACTCATTTCTCTTTTTTTTTTTTTTTTAATTTTTTATTTAAGAAAGGATTAATGAACAAAAACATAAGGTAGGAGGGGTACAACTCCACACAATTCCCACCACCCAATCTCCATAACCCACCCCCTCCCCTGATAGCTTTCTCATTCTCTAGCCCTCTGGGAGCATGGACCCAAGGTCGTTGAGGGTTGCAGAAGGTAGAAGGTCTGGCTTCTGTAATTGCTTCCCCACTGAACATGGGCGTTGACTGGTCGGTCCATACTCCCAGTCTGCCTCTCTCTTTCCCTAGTAAGGTGTGTCTCTGGGGAAGCTGAGCTCCAGGACACATTGGTGGGGTCTTCAATCCAGGGAAGCCTGGCCAGCATCCTGGTGGCATCTGGAACCTGGTGATTGAAAAGAGAGTTAACATACGAAGCCAAACAATTTGTTGAGCAATCATGGATCCCAAGCTTGGAATAGTGGAGAGGAAGTATTAGGGAGGTACTCACTGCAAACTCTAGTGTACTACTGCTTTCAGGTATATATTTTGCAGTAGTTTATGGATACGTGTGCACATAAGCTCTCTCTCACAGAAACTGGTGTATATCTAGGTTATGGGACTTTGTTAGAAAGTGAACTACCTGAGATGAAATTAGAGTGTACTATAAAAGGAAAGGTCTCACCCGAGTAATGAAGCTGAAGGGTTGTCATTCCACACGTGAAGTCTCTGGACACAGTTTTTTACTCATTTCTCTATACTCTGCCTGAAGTATCTGTTTCCATCTGGCTGGTCATTTCTATCCTTTAGTAATAAATTTGTGATCTGGTGAGTAAACATCTTTCCTGAGTTCTATGTGCTGTTATAGCAAATTAAACAAAACTGACTGTGGTGTTCTAGGAACCGCTCTCTGATTTATAGGACAGATAATAAGTGGTGGGTCTTGGAACCTCAGATCTGTAGTCAGTGGCCAAAGGCCATTTGGTAGCTTGGGTATGTAACAGTGTCTGAGGTGTAGGATGGTCCTGGGAGATGGTAGACAATGTGAGAATTGAGTTGTATTCTCAGACACACTGCTGATATTGAAAAATTGCTTGTTGGGATGGAGAAGACTCTCTCTCTCTCTCTCTCTCTCTCTCTCCTCTCTCTCTCTCTCTCTTTCTTTCTCTCCCTCTCTTTGTCTTTTTTTCTATCTCTGTGTCTTTTTCTCTCTCTCTCTTTCTGTCTCTCCCATATTTATATGCACGTACATCTGTGGAAAACTTGGTTCAGGACATCACAATACAGAGATGTATGCAGTATATTCTTTACTACCTATTATAAACACTGTTGGAAACTAGTGTTCCGAGGGACACAGAAATGCTCTCAGTTGTTTAGAATTTGGTATGTACTACTAGCTCATTGTATTTAATAGTAGAATTTTCTAAGGAAAGGGGGTATATAGGCAAAACATTATTACCTGGAATTACTGGAGATAAATAGTTTTTTCCATAATTTTGCTGACATAAAAACACCATTACAAAAGTACAAACCTTCCTCAGGAAGAAAATACCCCGCTTTGTGACATGTTTAGTAGATTCACAGTAGTATGCTGCTCCTTGTAAACTATTCTCAGTAAAGGATAGGGACAGTACAATTCCATGCTATCAAGTTTTCTGTGAAATGTTAATTAGATGAGTAAGCACTGTTCAGAGTCCTACAGGCCCTTTCTTTCTAGGCCTGTAGTGTTTGTTTTTTTGCTTGGGATAGTCTTGACAGGCTACTGCCAGTAAACGTCTGAGTAGTGGAGGAGAACTACATTAGGACTAACCTGTTGAAAATTTCATCCCAATAGCATATGTGGAAATTATAAGTTTGGCTCAATGGCTCCAATCAACAAGAATGTTTTTCCTCCTATAAGGAATATATTTGAGGGGCCAGGTGGTGGCACACTTGGTTAAGCACACACATTCCAGTGCACAAGGACCCAGGTTCAAGCCCCTGGTTCCCACCTACAGGGGGAAAGCTTCATGGGTGGTAAAGCAAGGATGCAGATGTCTCTCTGTCTCTCTCCCTCTCTATCTTCCCCTTCCTTTTTCAATTTTTCTCTCTGTCTCTGTCCAATAATGAATAAATACATAAAAGTTTTTTTTAAAAGGAATACAGTAGACAACAGAGCAATGATGAACACAAATGTTCCATGTATTCCCCCTTCACCTCTGTTGGTAACAATTATGTAAGACTTGTTTCATATCTTTGCTTCTATGTGCAAACTCATAGCAGTACTGTATTTTTTCCTATAACACAGAATGCTGAAAAAACAAATCATTGCCACATGAGGAAGGAGTCAAAGAAGAAGTAAAAAAAATATGGGGGAGGGAGTGAGTAGCACAGAGGTGTGTTAGGCAGTAAATTCACAAATATAGTATTTCTTTGGTATTGTATATGTGTATATTTTATAGCATCTGCCAGATAATCAAAAAAATGTTTTGATTGCTGTTGCTAAAAAAATTTTTTTTGCTGTCATATTCAATTTTTCACTACTTGGCTTTAGGCACCTGACATACTTCTCAAAAAATGAACTGAAGTAGTATTCTTTGATGTGTTCTTATTATAATGATCTAATGTTCTTTAGGTTAAAAACTTATATGTGTAAATATATTCATATGTGGTCAATTAATTTCTAATAAAAAAGTGAATGTATAACAGGGAGAGAACAATCTATTCAACAAAGGTTACTGAGAAAGCTGGACTTAGAGGAAAACATTGGTGGAACACTTTCCCACCTAAACCTCAAGGGCATCTTTGACGAAACAAATCCAATTGCAAGGAAGACTAAAGCAGAAACAAACCAATGGGACTACATCAAATTGAAAAGCTTCTGCACAGCCAAAGAAACTATTACACAAACAAAGAGACCCCTCACAGAATGGGAGAAGATCTTCACATGCCATATATCAGACAAGAGACTAATAACCAAAATATACAAAGAGCTCAGCAAACTTAGCACCAAAAAAAGCAAATGACCCCATCCAAAATTGGCAGAGGATATGAACAAGACATGGTATATATACACAATGGAATACTATGAAGCTATTAAGAACAATGAACCCACCTTCTCTGACCCATCTTAAGTGAGCTAAGTCAGAAAGATAAAGATGAGTATGGGATGATCCCACTCATCAACAGAAGTTGAGAAAGAAGAACAGAAAGGGAAACTAAAAGCAGGATCTGATTAAATTGAGAGTAGGGCACCAAAGTAAAAACCCTGTGGTGAGGGGTAGACATGCGGCTTCCCGGGGCAGGGGTGGGGTGGGTGGGTGGGATGGGACATAGTCTTTTAGTGGTGGGAATACTGTTTATGTACACTCCTATTAAAGTGTAGTCATATAAATCACTATTTAATTAATATGAGAGGGGAAAAATTGATTGTATGTCTCAAACTTTTTAAAACACAGACTGTGTCTTTTTAATACATAGGCTGAGTCTTTGATATGCTGACTCTCTCAAAAGTCTAGACTAGATAGAACAAAAGCAACCGGTGGCACAGCTCTATACAAGATGATGGATATTATATAGCAAACCCTAACAAAGGGACTTTTCAAACTTAACCCAGTTACCAAATAATGTGATGATAACATTAACTATCCATTGTCTTCTCGAACCCTAAGACAGCAGGAACCTCACATTTCCACTATAGAGCCTGTATTTCCCCCAGTCCTGGAACCTTAGGGTGGGGCACACTTTCCTGCATACTTCTCTCAATTCATATCAAATAATACTGCATCCACTGATTGCAACCTAATCAACGCAGCGAGTGCCACCTCAGCATGCTTCACTTCAGATTGTGTCCAGAGACTTCAGGTGTGGAATGACAACCCTTCAGCTTCATTACTTGGGTGAGACCTTTCCTTTCATAGTATTTTCTAATTCCATTCCAGGTGGTTCACTTCCTAACAAAGTCCCAAAACCTAGACACAGACCAGGTCCCGTGAAATAGAGCATATGTTCACACGTGTCCATAAACCAGGGCAAAATATATACCTGAAAGCAGAAGTACAAGAGTCTGCAGTGAGTACCCCCCCACCCCAACACTTCATCTGCACTATTCCAGCCTTTAGGTCCGTTACTGTTCAACAATTTGTTTGGCTTTGTATGTTAACTCTCTTTTCAGTCACCAGGTTCCAGATGCTAGCATGATGCCGACCAGACTTCCCTGGACTGAAGACACCACCAATGTGTCCTGGAGCTCTGCTTCCCCAGAGCCCCACCCTACTAGGGAAAGAGAGAGGCAGACTGGGAGTCTGGTCATGGACTGACCAGTCAACGTCCATGTTCAGCGGGGAAGCAATTACAGAAGCCAGACCTTCTACCTTCTGCAACCCACAAAGACCCTGGGTCCATGCTCCCAGAGGGATAGAGAATGGGAAAGCTATCAGGGGAGGGGATGGGATATGGAGATTGGGTGGTGGGAATTGTGTGGAGCTGTACCCCTCTTATCCTACGATTTTGTTAATGTCTCCTTTCTTAAATAAAAAAATAAAAAATAAATAAAAACACATATAGATTAGTGGAATAGAGAATATTCACATATATTAATATATTCACATATTAATATATATGAATATATTCATATGTGTAAATATATTCATATGTGATCACTTAATTTATAATAAAAAAGTGAATGTGTAACAGGAAGAGAACAATCTATTCAACAAAGGTTACTGAGAAAGCTGCACAGGCACATGCAATGGAATGAAATTGGACACTATCTTAATATCTTACACAATATACAAAATTTAACTTGAAAATAATTAAAGATTTTACTATAAGACCTGGAACTATCAAGCTCCATCCAAGATGAGGTGAAGAAGGAAGGTATCTTCATTATTCTTAATAGCTGAGTAATATTCCATGGTATATATAATTTTTTTTTTCACACAATTTTCTTAGCCACTCATCTGTTGTTGGACACATAGGTTTCTTCCAGGTTTGGGTTATTGCAAATTGAGCTTCTATGAACACAGGTATATACAGACCTCTTTGGATGGGTATGTTTGTTTCTCTAGGATGTATCTCCAGGAGAGGAATTGTAGGGTCATAGTGCATTGCACCAAAGCAAAGAACTCTGGGGAAGGAGGGCTGAGCGGGGACTGGGGCAGGTGGCTTTGGGTGCATGATGGTGGAAAAGGACCCAAGGTGGGGGTAAGAGTATTTTGCAGACATCTGTCATGGAGAGATAAGAAACTGTACCCATGATATTAGCTGTCAGGCTCAGGCAAAAACTAGTAAAGTCATGGGCCCCATGGAATATACATAAAACAGACCTACTAGCTTTTTCCAAAATGGAGAACTCAAATCTTCATCTGCAATATTCTTGCCTTTAGTTTCATGATTATTCAATAGTTTGTTCTGCTTTATCTATTTTATTGATTTTTAAAAAATTTCTTTATTGAGGAATTAATATTTTACATTCAACAGTAAATATAATAGTTTGTACATGCATAACATTTCCCAGTTTTCAATATAACAATACAACCCCCAGTAGGTCCTTTGTCATTCTTTTTGGACCTGTATTCTCTCCCCCGACCCACCCCAGAGTCTTTTACTTTGGTGCAATACGCCAATTCCAGTTCAGGTTCTACTTGTGTTTTCTTTTCTGATGCTGTTTTTCAACTTCTGCCTGAGAGTGAGATCATCCCATACTCATCCTTCTGTTTCTGACTTATTTCACTTAACATGAATTTTTCAAGGTCCATCCAAGATCAGCTGAAAATGGTGGTCACCATTTTTTATAGCTGAGTAGTATTCCATTGTGTATATATACCACAACTTGCTCAGCCACTCATCTGATGTTGAACACCTGGTTGCTTCCAGGTTTTGGCTATAACAAATTGTGCTGCTAACAACAGATGTGTACACAGATCTTTTTGGATGGATATGTTGGGTTCCTTAGGATATATCCCCAGGAGAGGAATTGTAGGATCATAGGGAAGGTCTATTTCTAGCCTTCTGAGAGTTCTCCAGACTGTTCTCCACAGAAGTAGGACCAATTTACATTCTGACCAGTAGTGCAGGAGGCTTCCACAACCTCTCCAACATTTGCTGCTGTTACCTTTTCTGATGTATGACATTCTCACAGGAATGAAGTGGTATCTCATTGTTGTCTTTATTTGCATTTCTCTGACAATCAAAGACTTGGAGCATTTTTTTCATGTGTTTCTCTGCCTTTTGGATCTCTTCTCTGGTGAATATTCTGTCCAAGTCCTCTCTCCATTTTTGGATGGGGCTATTGGTTTTCTTGTTGAATTTGGCAAGCTCTTTATATATTTTGGTTATTAGCCTCTTATCTGATGTATGGCATGTAAAGATCTCCCATTCTGTGAGGGGTCTCTTGATTTGGCTAGTGGTTTCTTTTGCTTTGCAGAAGCTTTTTAATTTGATGTAGTCTCATAGGTTTATGCTTGCCTTAGTCTTCTTTGTAATTGGATTCGTTTTATTGAAGATGTCTTTAAAACTTATGTGGAAAAGAGTTCTGCCAATATTTTCCTCTAAGTATCTGCTAGTTTCTGGTCTAACATCTAAATCCTTGATTGTTCTGTTTTATATCTTACCTCTTTTTCAGGCACCAGGTTCCCTCATGCCAACCTGACTTCCCTGGGCAGATGACTCCACCATCTCTTGGAGCCCCACTTTCCGAGACCCCTGCCCCACTAGGGAAAGAGAGGAAGACAGGCTAGGAGTATGGATTCACCTGCCAACATCCATGTTCAGCAGGGAAGCAATTACAGAAGCCAGACCTTCCACCTTCTGCATCCCATAATGATCCTGGGTCTAAACTCCTAGAGGGATAAAGAACAGTGTAGCTGTCAAGGGAGGGCATTGGATATGGAGTTCTGGTGGTGAGAATTGTGCAGAATTGTATCCCTCTTACCTTATGGTCTTGTCAATATTCCCATTTTATAAATAAAAATTAAAAAGTGAACTCATTAAATATATATAAAAGAAATTATACCTATGTATCAATAAATGTGCTATAAACCATTAACCTTAATAAATAATACAAAGGTCCTGAAATTGTAAAACTCTTTGAAGACAGAACAAGGTTCTGAGCTTTTTGACAGTAGTCTTGGTGACTTTTTAAAAAATTTGACACCAAAAGCAAAGATAACAAAAGTAAAATATGAGTAGGTGGGGCTGTATCAAGCTACGAAACTTCTGCACAGCAAAGGAAATAATCAACATAATGAAAAGGTTGTCAGCCAACAGAAAAAAATGTTTGCAGATAATGTATTTATTAAGAGGTTAATATCCAAAATATGTAAAGAACTCAAATGGCAACCAGATGGGACTAGGTGAGGATGACCTGGTAAAATACATATCACAAGGACCTGGGTTCAAGTTTTTAGTCCCCACCTACAGGGGGAAAGCTTAGACTGGTGAAATAGTATTGCAGGTGTTTCTCTCCCTCTCTTTTTTAATCCCTTCTTTGTTCCCTCCTTCTTTATTACTCTGTTTCTATCAAATAAAAGAAAGAAAAAGAAAACAATATGGGGGAAAATGGGTTACTGGGTATGATCTACCAGTCATGCAGGCATTGAGTTCTAACAATAACACTGGTGGCAATAAAGCAAAGCAAAACGAAGAACAACAAAACCAGCAAAAGGGAGCTGACTCAGCAGGTCAAGTGCAGAACTTGTATGCTAGGGATTCAATCCCTAGTTCCATATATGTTGGAGCAAAATGGTGTTTTAGTTTCTTCTTTCCTGTGTCTCACAAAAATAAATACATCTTTAAAGACTCTAAAATAATTTAAGGGCAAAAAAAAAGCTATAATTAACCCAACTGAAAATTGGACAATAACAATAGACAGTTTCACAAAGATGACAGATATGCATCAAGTACACAAAAGGTATACATCATTAATCATTAGTAAAATACAAATCAAAACCACAAGGAAATACCACCTCATTCCTGGTAGGTTTACTATTACCAATAAAAACAAGTGGCAACAAGTGTTGGAAAGAAAATGGAGAAGGGAACCCTTGTAAACTACTAGTGGAACTGTAAATTAGTGTAGCTACTATGGAAAATTGTAATAAAAATTAAAAGTAGTACTACCATATGATCCAGAAATTCCACTTCTGGGTATTTATTTGAAGGAAATAGGAACACTAATTAGAAAAGATATATGCATTCCCATATTCATTGCAGCATTATTTTTTTATTTTTTAATTAAAAATGCTTATTGCCAGCAGATCTATTGCTGAAGCTCAGTGCCTGAATGACAAATGTATAGCTACTAGCAGTCATTTTTCCATTTTTTAAATTTGAATAGACAAAGAGAAATTTAGAAGGGATGGAGAGCTAGAGAAAGAGAGAAACACCTGCAGCATTAATTCACTGCTCATGAAGTTTCCCCCTTCAGGTGGGATCCAGGGCTTTGAACCTGGGTCTTTGTGCATGGCTGCATGTATGTTCAACCACTTGTGCCACTGCCTGGCCTCTGTAGCATTATTTTAATTAGTCAAGATATGGGAACAACCCATTTTCATTGATGGATGAATTTATAAAGAAAATATGGGATATACCTAATATTATTATATCTAATATTATTCAAACATCAAAAAGAAAGTTTGCCAATAGAGATAACATGGATGGACCTTGAGGGCATGGCATTAAATAAAGTAAGTCAAAGAAAGATGAATACTTTATGATCTCATCAATGAAATCGGAAAAGAAAACCAAAAATCTCAAAAATAAACCAAGTTCCGCAGCTGGGATTTGTCAATGGTGGGGGTTTAAAGGTGGTCAAAAGTGTAAAGGAATTAGACTATAACATTCTAGTTACAAAATAAATTAATAATTAAAATGTAATGCAAAAAATGCTGCAATTACAATAAAAAAAGATTTGTAAAGAAAGAAGAAGAACCAGCAAGATAGCTCCCTCAGGTGGGTGCCTGCTTTACCATGCATCTGACATAGGTTTGAGTATAGCTTCCACTATACTGGGGAAAACTTTGGTGCTAAGGCATCTTTTCCGCCTCTTCACTTTCTGTCTCTATCTGAAAAAGTCAGTGCAGAGCAGTAAAGTCTGAGTGAAGGCCAATAAATAAATAAAAAAATAAAATAAATAAATTGATTCAAAAGCTTTTGTATATAAATGCATTAACATATAAAAGTAAGCATAATGATTTAACAGATATAAGTTTTTAGTAGAAAACCAGAAACTTAAGTAAAATAACCAAATAAAATATAATCCATAAAATACATTATGTAAAATAAAAAAATTCATTGGATGAGATGAAGACGGATTAGGGATGGAAGGAAAAAAGTCAGCACACTTGAAAATTGAACAATAAAAATTATTAATTTGAAGAGAATGGGAAGATGATTGTAAGAAAGTAGTCTCAGGGTAAAGTGGAATAGTATGAAGAGGCTGAAACTGAAGTTCCAGAAAATGAGGGGAGAGACTGGGACAATGAAAAGAACAATTTGAAGAAGTAATGATTAACACTTACAATATTTAGAAAACAAATGTGCAGATTCAAGAAAAAATGCCCCCAAGAATTATCATAAAGAAAACCACACCAAAGTACATCAGAGCCAAACTGATAAAAGCCAAAGAGAAAAATATTGAAAGTAGTGAGAGAAATGAATATATTATATACATATAAAGGGAGACAACTCTTAGCAATTTGTTTCACTACCTTCCTGTTTGTAATATCTGAGGTCAGTTGACAAGGTTGACAATGAAACAATGTAATAAAAGCACTGGGTGGAGGAGAAGGAGGAAGAGGAGGAAGGGAGGAGGAAGAGGAGGAAGGGGAAGGAGATGTAGAGGAGGGGAAGGAGGGCTCAGTCAAGAATTCTGGAACTAAAGAAGCTACTTCTCAGAAATGAAGGTGAAAGAAAGATATCTGGAGATAAATAAGAACGAACAAAATAGCAAAATGATAGGTGTAAATCCAGGCACAAGAATCGCTATGTTAAATGTGGTTAATTTTAGGCCTACCACTAAATAACACAATTGGATTAAATACTTCAGTTAAGAAGCAGAGGTTGTCTGGTTGTTTAAGTTAAAACAATAAGTAGTTACATGCTATTTATAAGGGATCTATCTACATATTGAAAAATAGAGATAAATTGCAAGGAAAGAGTAAAAATACATAATTGGCAAAAAATAAAATATGAAAATGTATTTTAGTTAAAAATAGTGATAAAGGGGATATTTTTGGGAAGTGGCACCTTGGGTAAAGTATTGGACTCAAAAGTTTTGAGATTCCAAGTCGGAACCCAGACATCTCTTTTCTTCTCGTTAGTAAATAATTTTTTTTTGTTTAGAAATCGAGAAAAATAGTTTTCAGTGAAATTCTATACAACAACAAAAATAAAAGTTGCTGTTATGCACACATTCATTTTTCTCCCAAAATAAATTAAAATGCCAGTTACATGAAAAAATGCACAATCTCTGGCTTTATTTATATATAGTTAATTTTTTAAAAAAATTATTTGCTTCTAGAGTTATTGCTGGGGCTGGGTGCTGGCACTAGCAATTCACTGCTCCTGGAGGCCATTTTTTATTGGATAGGACTGAGAAATTGAGAAAGGGGGAGGTAGGGAGAGCGAAAGATAAACACTTGAAGACCTGCTAGGCTGCTGAAATTGACCCCCTGTAGGCAGTAGGGACAGAGGCACAAACCTGGAAGCTTGTGCAGATCCTTGCTCTTAGTACTATGTGTGCTTAACCAGGCACATTATTGTCTGTCTCCCTATAAACATTTTAAAAAGGAAAAAATAATCTATGAGGTTTGTTGTGAAGATGGCAATTGATTGATGTGTATCTTTGGGGAGGACCGTTAAGAGTAGGGGTTTAGTAAGGGCACAAACAAGTCTGATGTTATGAATACTGTTGTTGTTTCTTCACTTGAGTGCTCAAATGAACTTTGACACATAAGAATTATGCACTCTTCCCTGATCCAACTTTCTAGTCCTATTTCCAACTCTGACACCATCTCCCTAGATAATACATTTATCCCATCTGCATGTTAACTGTCAGGCTCAGGCAATAATTAGTGAGTAATGGGCCCCTTAGAATATACCTAAAATAGAAAAATCTTTTTCTAAAATGGAGACCCCAAATTTCAACTGCTATATTCTTACCTTTAGGTTCCTGATTATTAAACAAATTGTTCTACTTTATATCTTAATGCTTTTTCAGCCATCAAGTTGCAGTTTCTACCATGACACCAACCTGACTTCCCTGGGCAGAGAAGACCTCACCAATGTGTCCTAGAACCCCACCTCCCCAGAGCAGTTCCCCACTTGGGAAAGAGAAACAGGCTGGGAGTATAGGTTGACTTTCCAATGGCCATGTCCAGTGGAGAAGCAATCCAAAAGCCAGATCTTACACCTTCTGCACCCCATAATGGTCCTGGGTCCATACTCCCAGAGGGATAAAGAATAGGGAAGCTTCCAATGGAGGGAATGGGATGCAGAACTCTGGTGGTGGGAATTATATGGAATTGTACCCCTCTTGTCCTACAGTCTTGTAATATATTTCTTCTCTGTGCTTGTTAAACTTCAGTAAAATGATTCTTTATGTATATGGGCTAGGTTTCAGTTATATAAATCTAGAAAGATACCACAGAATGAATCATCTCAGGAATAAATGGCCATTAGTGCAAGGAATATTTTGAGACTAGGAAGTTGGCTCACTGATATAATACTGGGCTTGCATGCCAGACATTCTTTTTTGATCCCTGAGCTGCTTGTACTAGATTTGTTCCCTGGGTTGGCTCTCTTTCTCTTTCATGTAAATTCTCTCACTCATATGTAATAAATAAAATACATCAGAAAAAAGTGTAATTTGAGGTAAATATGTAAAAGCAATATTCATTGATGAAACTTAAGTTTATTAGAATTTCCATAGTTTAAAAAAATTTTTTTAACTAGTGATTTAATAATGATCAGCAAGACTGTGGTATAAGAGGGGTACAATTCCATACTATTCCCACCATCAGAGTTCCATATCCCCTCCCCTCCACTGGAAGCTTCCCTTTTCTTTATCCCTCTGGGAACATGAGTGCAGAAGGTGGAAGGTCTGGCTTCTGTAATTGCTTCTCCACTGGACATAGGTGTTGACAGGTTGATCCATACCCCCAGCCTGTTTCTATTTTTCCCTAGTGTGGCAGGCCTCTGGGGGGGTGGGGTTCTAGGACACATTGGTAAATTCTTCTGCCCAGGGAAGTCTGGTTGGTGTCATGGTAGCAACTGCAACTTGGTGGCTGAAAAGCATTAAGATATAAAGCAGAACATGGAAAACTGAGAAGTGTTATGCATGTAAAGACTATTGTATTTACTAGTGACTGTAAACCATTAATCCCCCAATAAAGGAAACAAAACAAAACCAAAAAAGATATGAAACAGAACCATTTGTTTAATAATCAAGAACCTAAAGGTAAGAATATAGCAGATGAAATTTGGGATCTTCATGTTGGAAGGAGCTAGGAATTCTATTTTAGGTATACTCCATGGGCCCATTACTCTAATTGTTGCATGAGCCTAGCATGCAGGTGGGCTAGGGGTATTGTCTGGGAAAATAGTGTAAGAGTGAAAAATAGGACTAGAAAGCTGGATCAGGGCAGAGATATGCTCCCAAATATGGGAAAAGTATATAAGTACTATTAACTGTGAACCCTATCAATCTGACATAGGGCCCATGTCTATTCATATTTAGTACAGGAGCCTGTGTAACCTCTGCATCCCTGTAGGTCTGAGCTCACATTCCATGGTCATGGCTAGGAACGTTCTAGATTGCACTCATTTCAAGACCAGTGTTCAGAATATGTTGACCCAGTCTCCCTTCAGAGAGTGGGGCAATTCCCATCACCATTGTTCTGAGTTACAGGCAATGCCCTGAAGAGGCCCACAAGAGAGTTTATGATGTTCCTGGCGGAGATGACCAGAGATGGTGGAAAGAGGAGTTGTAAGAGGTCTAGGTCCATCATATCTATGTGGGAATCCAGGATTCTCTGACTATGGCTCCTGGTGATGGGATGGCCTGGTAGTGACCAAAAGGACCATCATTAAAGTGTGCTGGTCTCTTGCCCTTATCCAGCTGTTGTAGTCCTTGTTTTATCTAACAGAGTTAGACTTAGAGTAATTGAGGGAAGTGAAATAAGAAGTAGGTGAGGAGGAGGGTATCTAGGTCCAAGTAGTAATTATTTGATTAAGTACTTTATGGTGTCTTTTAAAAATCTTTCTATCTGCTTGCTGCATTTATTAAGTCACTGTAGACTATTGTGCACTATTACGTTAAGGTACATATTTCCCTCCAACCTATGGATACATGTGCATGTATGTGCCCTATCTCATGTGTCCTGGTCTAAACTAGGTTCTATAACTTTGTTAGGAAGTGCATCACCAAATAATTTCCATAGTTTTGAAGCTATAGAAAGTGAACCTCATTTATGATGACTATATAGGGAAATAAAAGAACTTTAGGAAGTAAAAGAAATATATTCTGAAAACTATGAGTCATTAGAAATGGAACATTTCATGCTCATGTGTTGGAAGGAATAACATCATCTAAATGACTATTCTACCAGAGCCACACAAAGATTTCATGCAATCTCTATCAAGGTCCCATAAAATTCCCTTATTTTAAAAAAAGTATTATTTATTTATTTATTATTGGATAAAGACAGAGAGAAATTGAGAGAGGAGGGAGAGAGAGACAGAGAGACACCTGTAGCCCTGCTTCACCACTCGTGAAGCATTCCGCCTGCAGGTGGGGGACCAGGGGCTTGGGTCCTTACACACTGTAATTCGCCACCACCTGGCCCCCACAGAATTCCTTTAAAAGAGTGGAATAGCTGGTGGGGTAGTGCAGTGGGTTAAGTGCACATGGCATGAAGTGCAAAGACCAGAGCAAGGATCTCGGTTTGAGCCCCTGGCTCCCTACCTGCGGGGTGTGGGGGGGTCCACTTCACAAGCGGTGAAGTAGGTCTGCAGGTGTCTTTCTCTCCCCCTCTCTGTCTTCCTGTTCTCTCTGTCCAATCCAACAACAATGACATCAATAACAATGATAATAACCACCACAATGATAAAACAACAAGGGCAACAAAAGGGAAAAAAATAGCCTCCAGGAGCAGTGGACTCATGGTGCAGGCACTGAGCCCCAGCAATAACCCTGGAGGCAAAAAAAAAAAGAGTGATCCCCACAAAATTCCTTTAAAAGAGGGGAACAAAAGATAAAAAATCATTTGGAACCAGAAATAACTAGGCCACCAAAGCAATCCTGATAGAAAAGACTAAGAATGGAGACATCATGCTTCTTGAGCTAAGAACATACCACAGGGCTACTTTAATGAAAACTGTTTGCTACTGAAACCAAAATAGACACACAGACCAGTGGAATGGACTTGAGAGCCCAGAAATAAGCCCCCTACTCCAATGGATATCTAACTTTTGATAAGGGGGCCCAAAATATAAAATGGAGAAGAAAGTCTATTCAACAAATGATGTTGGGGAAATTGGGTTGAAATGATCAGAAGAATGAAACTGGGCCACGACATTTCACTGCTTAAAAAAGGAAATTCAGGGAGTCAGGTGGAAACGCAGCCGGTTAAGCACAGGTGGCACAAAATGCAAGGACTGGCACAAGGATCCTGGTTGGAGCCCCTGGCTCCCCACCTGCAAGAGGGGTCGCTTCACAAGAGGTGAAGCAGGTCTGCAGGTGTCTCTCTTTTTCTCCCCCTCTCTGTCTTCCCCTCCTCTCTCCATTTCTCTCTGTCCTATCTAACAACAACAACTATAACACAAATAACAAGGGTGATAACAACAATAACAAGGGTGGTAACAAGGGCAACAACATGGGAAAAATGGCCTCCAGGAGGAGTAGATTCATAGTGTAGGTACCAAGTCCCAACAATAACCCTGGAGGCAAAAAAATAAAAGTAAGTTCTAAATTGATAAATGGTTTGGATATTAGGTCTGAGAGTATGAAATACTTCGAGGAAAACACTGGCAGAATTCTTTTTGAGGTAAGCTTTCAAAATATTTTTATTAACTCAAGTCTAACTGCAAGGAAAACAAAACCATAAATAAACTAAACTGAAAAGTTTCTACACAGCAAAAGGAATCACCACAAAAACGGTGAGGCTCCCCACAGAGTGGGAGAAAATATTTATATGATATACATCAGATAAGAGGGTAATAATCAAAATACATAAATAACTCACCAAACTCAGCAATAAAAACGGTCCATTAAAAATGGTTGGGGGGAACTACATGGGCAGACTCATCTCCAAAGGAGAGATCCAAAAGGCCTACAGACATGAAAAAAAGTCAAAGTAATCAATAATTAGGGAAATGCAAATAAAAACGATACCACTTTGTAGCTGTAAGAATGTCATACCATGGAAAAGACAGAAACACCAACATTTGGAGAGGCTGTGGAGGAAAAGGAACTCTTTTACTTTGGTGGTGGGAATGTAAATTGCCCTAACTCCTGTGGAAAACAGTTTGGAGACTCATCAGAATGCCAGTCAGAAGACCTACCCTATGGATAGTTAATGTTATCATCACATGATTTGGTAATTGGGTTAACTTTGAAAAGTCCTTTTGTTAGGGTTTGCTGTATAGTACCTAGTATCTTATATAGCTGTGCCACTGGTTGCCTCTGATCTACTTGGTCTAGGCTTTTGAGAGAGTCCGCATATCAAATACACAGCCTATATATTAAAAAGACTCAGTCTGTGTTTTAAAAACTTCGAGACATACAATTAATTTTCCCCTTCATATTAATTAACTAGTGATTTATATGACTACACTTTATTAGGAGTGTACATAAACACCATTCCCACCACCAAAAGACTGTATCCTATCCCACTGACCCACTCCCACCCCCACCGGCCCAGGAAGCTGCATGTCCACCCTCCCCCTCACCACAGGGTTTTTACTTTGGTGCCCTACTTTCAATTTAGTCAGATCCTGCTTTTAGTTTCCCTTTCAGATCTTCTTTCTCAACTTCTGTTGATGAGGGGGATCATTCCATCATACTCATCTTTATCTTTCTAACTTAGCTCACTTAACATAATTCCTTCTAGCTCTGTCCAAGATGGGTCAGAGAAGGTGGATTCATTGTTCTTGATAGCTGTATAGTATTCCATTGTGTATATATACCACAGCTTTCTCAGCCACTCATCTGGTGTTGGGCACCTGGGTTGCTTTCAGGTTTTAGCTATTATGAATTGTGCTGCTATGAACATAGGAGTACACACCTCTTTTTGGTTGGGTGTTATGGAGTCCTTGGGGTATAACCCCAGGAGAGGAATTACTGGGTCATATGGAAGGTCCATGTCTAGCCTTGTGAGAGTTCTCCAGACTGCTCTCCACAGAGGCTGGACCAATTTACATTCCCACCACCAATGCAAAAGTGTTCCTCTGTCCCCACAGCCTCTCCAGCATTTGTTGCTGCTGTCCTTTTTGATGATAACATTAACTATCCATTGTCTTTTTGAACCCTAAGACAGCAGGAACCTCACATCTCCACTATAGAGCCTATATTTCCCCCAGTCCTGGAACCTTAGGATAGGGCCCACTTTCCCGCATGCCTCTCCCAATCCATATCAAATAATATTGCATCTGCCAATTGCAACCTAATCAATGCAACGATTGCCACCTCAACATGCTTCAGCTCAGACTGTGTCCAGAGACTTCAGGTATGGAATGACAAACCTTCAGCTTCACTACTCGGATGAGACCTTTCCTTTCATAGTATTCTCTAATTCCATCCCAGGTGGATCACTTTCTAACAAAGTCCCAAAACCTAGATATAGACCGGGTTCTGTGAGAGAGAGAGCATATGTTCACACGTATCCATAAACTAGTGCAAAATATATACCTGAAAGCAGAAGTACACTAGAGTTTGCAGTGAGTACCCCCCCAACACTTCCTCTCCACTATTCCAACCTTTGGGTCCTTGATTGCTCAAGAATTTGTTTGGCTTTGTATGTTAACTCTCTTTTCAGCCACCAGGTTCCAGATGCCATCAGGATGCCCGCCAGGCTTCCCTGGATTGAAGACCCCACCAATGTGTCCTGGAGCTCTGCTTCCCCAGAGCCCCACCCTACTAGGGAAAGAGAGAGGCAGACTGGGAGTATGGACTGACCAGTCAACGTCCATGTTCAGCGGGGAAGCAATTACAGAAGCCAGACCTTCTACCTTCTGCAACCCACACGACCCTGGGTCCATGCTCCCAGAGGGCTAGAGAATGGGAAAGCTATCAGGGGAGGGGATGGGATATGGAGATTGGGTGGTGGGAATTGTGTGGAGTTGTACCCCTCCTACCTTATGGTTTTGTTCATTTATCCTTTATTAAATAAAAAATAAATAAAAAGACCTACCCTATGGCTCAGGAATTCCTTTCTTGAGGATTTATCCGAAGGAAATAAAGACACTTATCTGAAGAGACCTATGCATACCTATAATCATAGCAGGAAAATTTTTAATAGCCTTAAGTTGGAAGCAATCCAGATGCTCAACAAGAAAGTTGTGATATATATATATATATACTGTGCAGCTGTAAGAAGTAATAGATCTTGAAGATATCATTTTGGGTGAGATAAATCAGAAAGAGAAGGACAAATACTAAATGATCTTATTCAAAGGTGGAACCTAAGAAGCAAGAGAAACCACATGGTGAAAACTGGTGTGAGTATGGTGCATTGCACCAAAGCAAAGGACTTTAGTGAAGGAAGACAAGGGGATGGAGGGGCTCTGGGGTCCTGGTGTATGATGATAAAAAGGACCTAGGTTGGGGGAGACAGTGCCCTGTAGACACCTATTTTGGGGAGATGAGAGGTATCAGTGTCTAGAAACTGTATTGTAAATCAACACCTACCCCCCCCACCCTGCAATAAAATGGAAAAATTATGTGTGTGTATGTGTGTGTATCATAATGCTTTGCCGATGTTTTTGAAACTCATTAAAGAATAAATAAAAATCAAGACTGCATGACAAATATAATTTCAATGGCATTTTATATATCTTGAATTTGTAACAATGTTTTTGTTATCATCTTGCTCTTTAAATTTGCTTTGCTATGTTGCAGAGAATATGCACAATAAGAAGCATTACATTTTTTGTGCTTAATTGTGATATTATGAGTCAGAACTGTCAACTCCTAGTTTGAGGGTCATGTTTTTGGTGTCAGAGATCTGTAGTTATTTGGGAGTTTGAAATGGAAAAATCTTTTGGGTGATCATTATTTAATTAACTCAGCCTAGGTAGGCTCATATTTTTTAGACTTTCTCCTCAATGTGTAAGATTATCCAATGTCTGTCTTAATGCTATCTTTCCAAGTATAGGTCGTTATCTCTTTCTTCTTAGTTCTGTTGAGCAAACAGCTGCAGAACTATAGTTCTACTTCTGAGTTTATTCTCTTCTAGCTTTCAGTTAGAATTCATTTGCTAAATCCTCTACTAGTTCATAACTGTTTTTTTTTTCTTTTTTCATTTGAGTTCTAAATTCTTCCTTTCCTGGTATTATTCTCAGGAGTGTCTCCAGCTTGAACATATATTGAAATTTCTATGGTTTCCAAATAGGTATACTGAAATAAACCCATATGTTCTAGAATTCCAAGTAGATATTATCATGGCAGTGCCATGTAGCATACTAATGATGACTTTCTTTGGCTTTTATAATTCCAGAGTATTTCACCACTTCTTCTTTCTATTAAATATTATTTTAAATGCCTATTACCTTTGCAATCAGAAAAAATATTTCTAGACAGTGGCTGGCTGGCAACCAATTGTGGTATGCAACCAATAACTGGCAACCAACTAGTTGTTCTCTATTCAGAGCTTCTGATTATTCACTTTTCTTCCCAGGTTTCTTTTTAGTGACTGCATGCTGGTAACTAGAAATCAGCTCTAGCAGAAGAATTTACACTACACTAACTGATAACATTAAAAGCCAGGATTTGAGGATCTGGGTGGGGGCTCACCTAGCATAACACACACTTTATCATGTAAAAAGGCCCAGATTCAAGCCCCCCAGTCTTCATCTGTGGGGAAAAAAATCATAAGTGGTAGAGAAATTCTGCAGATGTCTCTTATCTTTCTCTCCTTATCTATCACCCTCTATAAAAAAAAGAAAGAAGGGAGTCGGAAAAATCATAAGTGGTAGAGAAATTCTGCAGATGTCTCTTATCTCTCTCTCCTTATCTATCACCTTCTATAAAAAAAAGAAAGAAGGGAGTCGGGCGGTAGCACAGCATCTTAAGTGACATGGCGCAAAGCGTAAGGATCCCGGTTCAAGTCCCTGGCTCCCCACCTGCAGGAGAGTTCCTTCACAAGTGGAGAAGCATGTCTGTAGGTGTCTATCTTTCTCTCCCCCTCTCTGTCTTCCCCTCCTCTCTCCATTTCTCTCTGTCCTAGCCAACAATGACGAACTCAATAATAACAATAATAATTACAACAAAAGGGAATAAATAAATATTAAAAATAAAAAAGAAAGAAGAGAAAATGGCTCACAGGAATGGTGAAATAGTTTAGGTTCTATGTCCCAGTGATAGCCCCATTAGCAAAAATAAATAAAAAAAATAAACAAACAAAATTAGAACTTTGGGCCAGAAGATAGCTCACCTGGCAGAAGCACACATTTTACCATGCACAAGAACCCAAATTTGAACCCCTGCCTATCACATGGGAGCACTATGCAGGTCTAAAGTCATCATCCAGAACTAAAGGAACATAACCTACTTTTCACAAGAAGGTATTATGGGCACAATACCCACTTTACAAGGGGGTGGATCAGTGCTGTGGTATCTCTCCTCTGTCTCTTGCTCACTTTGTTTCTCTCCCTCTAAAAACAAACAAAAAATCCACTGGGAGTAGAATCATATGTGTTCCAAGTCCCACCAAAAAGCCCTGTCAGGTGGGAAAAATGAACAAAACAAGGGCTTAGTTTTAGAGAGTGTGCTTACCAAAACACCATAGACAACTATTATCTCTGTAAATTGAAAGAATAACCAGTTGGCTTTAGACACAACTAGCCAGTCCACAGAAACATATGAGATTAGGAAGGGAATGCATTTACATAGCCCTCATTTTGGTAATCCCATGGTTCTATACCACACCCACCACCAGCCACAAACAACTTTAGCAAATGACCTACTAGGAATAATGAACACATTAAACTTCTGGTTAGTTGGGTAATGAATTCTGGGATGAATGAATAACTGTAGTTCTCGGCTTTTTTGCCTTTGAGCAAAATAAGGACCAAGTAAGGTTATACAAGAACTGAGGATTATCTTATTCCTTATATATGAAGTCTTACTAGCTGCAGTGAGGACTAATTTAAAAAAGATAAGTTTACATTTTAGCATTACAGTATTTGCAGCTTGGTTATATAAGTATGATTCACTAGAATGTGTGACACAATTAATCACCTAAAGTTTCTTTCTTTGGGGACTTTTCAGATAACAGCATCCTATTATTTTTGTTTTTTCCTGAAGGCAGAAGAAAATCATATGATCTTTCCATGGTTTCCTTCAACATTTAAAGACACAAAAATAGAAATGTTGATATTTTAGTTTTAATGGACTAATCAAAGCAATTGGAAATTGCTTAAGTGGGACATTTTTAAAAATTTCTTTTCTCAGTTTTGGCCTTCTACATTGGTGACTTCACTGCTTGTAGGCTAACATTTATATCCATATACAGAGATTCAGGGAGAGGAAGAGACTTCACCACATCAAAGCTTCCCTGGACCCCAAAACATACCTCATTCAAGGTCTTGAACATGGCCATATACATGACAAGACTCATGTTCAACCATGTGAGCCCCTATACTTTAGGTTTTATATTTTAGATGATTTTTCTGTATATTTTTTATAAGTGATTTACAAGATTACAAGACACTAGGGATATAGTTCTATACCATGCCTACCACCAGAATTCTGTGCCCCCATGTTAGTAATGATAACCACCACAGTTTTATCAAGGTCTTAGATAAGCCTTAAATGGCTTCATGATATTTTTTTAAAATATACCTATTTGCCTAAACTTTCAGAATCCTGAAAAAAAAACATGTTGCCTTGTTGTCTGTCATTGTCATGTAATAATTATCACCCTAGAAAGTATTTGTATATGCACAACCAGTCAGTTCAGGAAAAATAACCCAATTATACTGTCCAATAAAAAGTTGCTTTTCATGTTAAGTGAGATACAGGTAGCTTTCTAAGATCTTTCACTTCTGATGGATCTCTGATTTCTACAGAAGTCACTTTATACTAATTATAAGGCTTCATGCAATGTACTAATTCTCTTTCTCTTAAAAAAGATACTGATAAACCAAAGTAGCAGACACTTTCAAATCTCACTTTAAATATTATTTAACTTCCACTCAGCACCTTCAAATAAAACAGACAAAAAGCCTACTGAAGATTTCAGATTTTGTCTCCAGAGTTTTCCTGATCTGATCTTATTGTAATAACCAAGTAGAAAAAAAAAGAAAATGTTGTCACCTGAAGAAAATGTCAAGAACTAGATCAACAGATCTGCGAGTCTACCCTAAAAACTGGAGTCCTTTAAAACAAAGGACTTTTAAATTTAATTTTATTTTAAAGTAAAAACAAAGTCTTAAACTTGAATATTTAAAGAAGATTCCCCCATAACCCCTTCCTCGCCATGGTAGAATATAAGCAACAGGCAGGTCTAAAGTGAAACTACCTAGTCACCACAAGAAAGTACTACTGATACAATACCCAACAGGGTTTTGGAAGTAGTGTCTCTATAGTATTTCAAACTGAAGAAGGTATCAGTTTCAGCATCTATTTCAGAAAGTCTTTTGGTGGTTTAATGTGTAGGTGTGAAAGAGATGTAAAGATATAAATTAAGTTCCTTCTCAGTTCAATTAATTAGTTTTATAGGGAGAACTGAGAGTTATTTAAAAGGAAAAAAATTCTTTTGGTGTTCAGCACAGGTGATATTTATTAACAAGAAGTAGTCTATGCATAAAGAATATGTTTGTGTGCATGCAAAGTGGTATTTTATAGAAGAACGCAAGGTAGGTTGTCATGGAGATTAAAAGCCTTGAAGTGCTATTCACTGGTGCTAGTTATGGTTGCTGGGCACTAGGATATTAGGTTCTGGCACCCTGAATCATGTATTGTTGTAAAATAATTACACTTGTATCTTCACTGTAAGGGCTATCCAGGTAGGATAAATAAATACAGACACATGAACAAAACTAACTTAAAGGTAAATATAGCAACCCTGTGACCCATCTTGGTATAAAATTATGTAGGTGCAGTTTCTATACCATGAAACTGCTTGATTTTCATTGTAGGGTCATTGAGGCTGTTTATAAGATGAAATTAAAAAATGCACAAAATCTGTACTTACATTAAAAGGCAAAAGAAGAATGAAAGCTATTGACTGTTAGTATGGTCACTGGTAAATAAAAAGGTCTTTTACAGAAGCAAGGGAAACAAATGGAAAGCTTGTAATATGTTTTGCTAGTATTTTCTTGAAATACTGTATTTATATGAGATTTTCAACCTCACTTTGAGCTCTATGTAAAGTGATTTTTCTGGTGCTCTTTTCTCTTCAACGATTACATGAAATGATCTTGACAAGTTTACCTCATTGAGAAACTATGTATTTTCTATATAAAGAGAACATTTATGCCTGGAAGAATCAGTATGGACAGTTCTTAACCAATAAATCAATAGAGAGTTGCATTGTAGCAAACTATAACACACACACACACACACACACATACACACACATACACACACACACACACACACACACAAAATGTAACATTAAAATTTGCAGCAGCAAGTAATGTGGTTTTCAAAACTGCCTTAAGTGATGATTAACTAGAATTATATATATTTATATTTAAACTGACACCACAGAATTCTTTTAAATCTTGACAGATATGTGGAATATTTAAATGTAGTAATTGCAGTTGCTAAACCTCCTGGGATTAACCTGCTGGAGAGATAGTGACATCTTAGGCAAGAGAAAAATGGTTTATACTGTGGGGGAAAACTCAAGATGAAGTAATTCTATGTGTGTTTTATATAACTCTTTGGAAAAGAAGTTTATTGTAACTAATGAATTGGTAATATTCTGTAATAATCTACTATATGAATCATTACATGATTTATATAAGCAGAGGCATATAATTTAGTTTTTTCAATACCGATTTTAGATTTCACAGTACAGCACAGTACACAGAATGAGAAGTATATCAAAACTACATTATTGTTAATGGTAGGAATCTTGGATTTTTTTTTTTTGTTTAAAGGTGAGTCCCATATTATTTCATCAGCAACTAACGGGAAGTGATATAACATAGTACTTCTCAGTTAATTAAACTTAAAATATATTTATTGATTTATTTTGCAATGTAATTATTGGTACTTAGTGAAATAAAATAAGAGGGAAACTATTAAGAGAAATAAAAATGTCTGTCTTCAAATCAACATTTCAGTGAACTTAATTGGTCAAGAAGCAAAAGCATTAATAAAGGGAGATAATACTTATATGTTTTCATCAAAGTAAGTTAATTAAAAAAATAATGTCCCCCAGGAGTCAGGTGGTAGGGCAGCGAGTTAAGTGCATGTGGTGCAAAGCGCAGGACTGGCAGAAGGATCCCGGTTTGAGCCCTTGGCTCCCCACCTGCAGGTAAGTCGCTTCACAGATGGGGAAGCAGGTCTGCAGGTCTCTATCTCTCTCTTCCTTTCTCTGTCTTCCCCTCCTCTTTCCATTTCTCTCTGTCCTATCCAACAACGACAACATCACTAACAATAAGAACTACAACAATAAAACAACAAGGGCAACAAAAGGGAATAAATAAAAATTAAAAAAAAATGTCCCCCACCTAGAGGGGTGTTGCTTCACAGGTAGTGAAGCAGGTCTGCAGGTGTCTTTCTCTCCCCCTCTCTGTCTTCCCCTCCTCTCTCCATTTCTCTCTGTCCTATCTAACAACGATGACATCAATAACACCAATAACAACAACAACAAAAAAAAAAAACAACAAAGGCAACAAAGGGGAAAATAAATAAATAAATAAATAAATAAATAATGCCATGTGGGTGGGGGAGACAGCATAATGATTATGCAAAGAGACTCATGCCTGAGGTTCTAAAGTCCCAGCTCAATCCTCTCCACCATCAGAAGCCAGAGCTAAGCAGTGCTCTGATAAAAAGAATGATATAAATACATAAAATAAATAAGGTCATGACTCAGTAGTGGGCAAAGTGTTGATTTCTCAACCATAATAAGGTCCTGAATTTGATCCTCGGTATCACGTGTGTGAATGTTGCTCTGGTTCTTCTTCAGTTTCTCACTTATAAATGAAAATAAATATTAAGAAAAAAAATCACAAGACTGGGGATATAGTTCAGTTGTGCATCAGAATTTCTTGTTTAAGGCCCAGGAATCCCAGGTTCAATTTCACAAATGTCATAGACTAGAGCTGAACAGTGCTCTGGTTAACACACACACACACACACACACACACACACACACACACACACACACACACAGCGCGAGAGAGAAACAGAGAGAGAGAGAGAGAATGGAAGAGAGAGAGACATACACAATAAGGTCATTGTTATGGTGTTAAAATATTTTTATCTATTTTGGATAGTGACAGTAAAATTGAGAGACGAGAAAGAGAGAGGGAGGGGGAGTAGTGGGGAGAGAGAGAGAGAGGGAGAGGGAGAGAAAGAGAAAGAGACTTATAGCACAACTTCACCACTTTGGAAGTTTTCTCCTGTATGTATGTGGGTACATGGGACTTGAACCTTGCATACTGTAATATGTGCTCTCTAATAAGTGTGCCACCATCTGGTCCCCAACATGCTTTCTGTAAATGACAGATGTATTCATCATAAAAATTGTTGTCCCTAATGTTCAGAATTTTCAGATAAGTACTTTTTTGTTACAGTTCTAAAATATAATCATATAAGCTGCATCTTTAATTTCAGAACCAATTCTAATGACCTTGACAAGATATACATCTCTGGGCATTTAAGAATAGAGGGAGAAAATATTAGTGGACTTCTGTTTGGCTAGATATTTTCCGAGTCTAAGTCTTTCTAGTTTCCAAATATCAAGCTATATTTCAAAAGCTTTATAACACTTTCAGTAATGGCAAACTCACATTCAAAGTATACCTGAGATAATGGCACAATTTGTTCCACATTAGGGTGGATTGAGCAGATATTTAGTAGGAGTGAATGTTGTGGTTGAATATGAAAGAGAGAAACTATAGGAATGAGAACTACAAAGTTTAATTACAGCCATGCTATTAGTCAACTGAGTTCTTCTTCTAGCGTTTGCCCTTCTTCCGTAGTCAGTCAATAGCATCAGGTTGAAAGCTGTCAGGAGCTGCTTGTTGCTGGCTTTGAAAATGACTGGGATCCCTGTGGATTCAGTCGGCTAGGAAGGATCCTCAGTTTCCCCAATGAATGGGGACTCACGGGATGCACCACGAGAAGGTCGATCCAATGCATCCCAGTCAACTGAGTGATTTAAATTGATGTATTCATTGTATTGGTGTAACAGAGCTTGACTACCATGCACTGGAAATTTCTCTGGTGTGGTTCTCACCACTGACATTGGAGAAAAGGGACATGTCTTCATTCAACAGCTTGAGACCTAGCTTTCCTGGCACTGTTCCCAGGGTACATACAAGGTATGGCATCTAATGGTTTCCTTTCTGTCAAAGAACAATACTGTCTTTGTAGAACTTAAAAGTTGAGTGTAGGAAAAGCAGAACTGAACTAGTTATTACAAGTATAAGATGACTTATAAAACTTAAATTGAGAGGAGGTTGAGTGGTGGCACACCAGGTTAAGTGCACATAGTACAAAGTGCAAGGACTCATGCAAGGATGCTGGTTTTAGTTCCTGGCTCCCTAACTGCAGGGGAGTCGCTTCAGTAGGGGTAAAGCAGGTCTGCAGGTGTCTATTTCCTCTCTCCCTCTCTTTTCCCTTCCTCTCTCAATTTCTTGTTGTCCTATTCAATAAATAAATAAATAAAAAGGCTGCCAGGGGCAGTGGATTCCAGTGATAAGCCTGGAGGCAAAAAACAAACAAATAAGCTAAACCCAAACAAACAAAACGCCCAAAATTTAAATTGAGGATGCACTGAGAATATACCTCTGCAGGAACAAATTGTAAACAGACTACTTGACATCACCAAAACCACTAAAAATTACATCATATATAATATCAGATGGTGGTTAGAGTTATAGACCTATATTTCCAATTACATTGTTATAATTTATTTTTTATTTATTTAAGAAAGGATTAATTAACAAAACCATAGGGTAGGAGGGGTACAATTCCATACAATTCCCACCACACAATCTCCATTTCCCACCCCCTCCCCTGATAGCTTTCCCATTCTCTATCCCTCTGGGAGCATGGACCCAGGGTCATTGTGGGTTGCAGAAGGTAGAAGGTCTGGCTTCTGTAATTGCTTCCCCGCTGAACATGGGCGTTGACTGGTCGGTCCATACTCCCAGTCTGCCTCTCTCTTTCCCTAGTAGGGTGGGGCTCTGGGGAAGCAGAGCTTCAGGACACATTGGTGGGATCTTCAGTCTAGGGAAGCCTGGCCGGCATCCTGATGACATCTGGAACCTGGTGACTGAAAAGAGAGTTAACATAGGAAGCCAAACAAATTGTTGAGCAATCATGGACCCAAAGCTTGGAATAGTGGAGAGGAAATGTTAGGGGGGTACTCACTGCAAACTCTAGTGCACTTCTGCTTTCAGGTATATATTTTGCACTAGTTTATGGATACGTGTGAACATATGCTCTCTCTCACAGAAACTGGTGTATATCTAGGTTTTGGGACTTTGTTAGAAAGTGAACCACCTGAGATGAAATTAGAGTATACTATGAAAGGAACGGTCTCACCCGAGTAATGAAGTTGAAGGGCTGTCATTCCACACGTTAAGTCTCTGGACATAGTCTGAAGTGAAGCATGTTGAGGCAATCATTGTGTTGGTTAGGTTGTGATCGGCATATGCAATATTATTTGATATGGATTGGGAGAGGCATACTGGAAAGTGGGCCCTATCCAAGGGTTCCAGGACTGGGGGAAGTAGGGGCTCTATAGTGGAGATGTGAGGTTCCTGCTGTCTTAGGGTTCAAAAAGACAATCGATAGTTAATGTTATCATCACATTATTTGTTAATTGGTTAACTTTGAAAAGTCCTTTTGTTAGGGTTTGCTGTACAGTACCCAGTATCTTGTATATAGCTGTGCTATTGGTTGCTTCTGATCTACTTGGTCTAGGCTTTTGAGAGAGTCTGCATATCAATTACACAGCCTATATATTGAAAAGATTCAGTTTGTGTTTTGAAAAACTTCGAGACATACAATTAATTTTCCCCCTCTCGTATTAATTAACTAGTGATTTATATGACTACATTTTACTAGGAGTGTACATAAACACCATTCCCACCACTAAAAGACTGTGACCCATCCCTCCTACCCACTCCCACCCTCCACTGTCCCAGGAAGCTGCATGTCTACCCCTCACCACAGGGTTTTTACTTTGGTGCCCTACTTATAATTTGGTCAGGTCCTGCTTTTAGTTTCCTTTTCAGATCTTCTTACTCAACTTCTGTTGATGAGTTGGATCATCCCATACTCATCTTTATCTTTCTGACTTAGCTCACTTAACATAATTCCTTCTAGCTCTGTCCAAGATGGGTCAGAGAAGGTGGGTTCATTGTTCTTGATAGCTGCATAGTATTCTATTGTGTATATATATACCACAGCTTTCTCAGCCACTCATCTGTTGTTGGGCACCTGGGTTGCTTCCAGGTTTTAGCTATTATGAATTGTGCTGCTATGAACATAGGAGTACACACCTCTTTTTGGTTGGGTATTATGGAGTCCTTGGGGTATAACCCCAGGAGAGAAATTACTGGATCATATGGAAGGTCCATGTCTAGCCTTCTGAGGGTTTTCCAGACTTCTCTCCACAGAGGCTGGACCAATTTACATTCCCACCAGCAGTGTAAAAGGGTTACTCTGTCCCCACAACCTCTCCAGCATTTGTTGCTGCTGTCCTTTTTGATGTATGCCATTCTTACAGGAGTGAGGTGGTATCTTAGTGTTGTCTTAATTTGCATTTCTCTGACAATCAGTGACCTAGAGCAGTTTTTCCTATGTTTGTTAGCCTTTTGGATCTCCTCTGAGTTGAATGTTTTGTTCATATCCTCTGCCTATTTTTGGATGGGGTCATTTGCTTTTTTGGTGCTAAGTTTGCTGAGCTCTTTCTATATTTTGGTGATTAATTTCTTGTCTGATGTCTGGCATGTGAAGATCTTCTCCCATTCTCTGAGGGTACTCTTTGTTTAAGTTTCTTTGGATGTGCAGAAGCTTTTCAATTTGATGTAGTCCCATTTGTTTGTTTCTGCTTTAGTCTTCCTTGCAATTGGGTTTGATTCATCTAAGATGTCCTTGAGGTAAGGTGGGAAACTGTTTTACCAATGTTTTCCTCTAAGTATTTGATTGTTTCTGGTCTAACATCTAGGTCTTTGATCCATTTGGAGTTGATTTTTGTTTCTGGTAAGATAAAGTGGTTCAATTTCATTTTTCTGCATGTTACAACCCAGTTTTCCCAGCACCATTTATTAAAGAGAGCCTCCTTGTTATAATTTTTTTGACTGCAACATTCCAGACTGACTTGTTCAGATAGAGGCAAAGAAGTAGATGGAGAGAGGGAAAGATACCAAAGCTTCTTCAAGCGTGGCTGTGCTCAAACCTGAGTGTGTGCACAAAAAATACTTATAACTTCAGTTTAAATGAGACGGTTCCTCTAATTCAGAATGTATATATCCAAATTTGCCATAGCCCTATCAAAAACAACACAATTTTTCTGATTTTTTTTTTTTTTTACTTATTTTAGTGGCTTTGCTCTTTTCCCTGTCACCTATATCCTCAGCAGACCTAAGGTCCATCTTTCATTCTTTATATCTTTTGCAATTGTTCTGTTGACATATATTCAATATTTTATTTTAATAATTCCTCTTTTATCTAATTTTTTTTCACTTCTGTACCTACTAGGTATTGGACTTTAGGTAAGATTATAGATTATTAATTCATCTAATGAATATCCACTTATTTCTTTGATATATATGAGTATACAAATGTATTTCTAGCACTATGGATTTGCATATGCATGGTTCTATTACTCTCGGCCTCCTTTTTCTGATTTTTTAAATTTCATATAAAAAGGGAAAGAGATAGAGATAGAGATAGAGAGAAAAAGAGAGAGAGAGAGAGGAGATTCCACAGTCTGTAGAGCTTCCCCTACTGTTGCCTGTGGTGCTTTTCATGTGGTATCAGGGCCAAACCTAGGCTCTCAGCATGGTAAGTCATATGCTCCACCCAAATTAGCTATCTCTCTGTTTCTTCTTCAACAAATATTTGGGTGCTTATTAGAGACTTTGCTCTGCACTAGAAATACAATAGTAAATAAAACAAATGCTGTTTTCATGAAATTACAGGCTCATAAATTAGGCAGGTGTTACATGAATAAGTTTACACTATATATCTTATATAGCATAATTTAATAACAACATGTAAACCAGATGAAGAGGAAAGTATGAGGTGCCATGCAAAAGAACAGTGGGGACACTTGGTCTGTTTTGAAGGGTGAAATCTTCTCTGAGACCTCAGGGACAGAGAAATGCAGTAGGGTGGTAGGGGGGAAAGAGAGACACCTGCAGCACTGCTTCACCACTTGCGAAGCTTCCCTCCTGCAGAGGGGACTGGGAACTTGAACCCAGGTTTTTGTGAACTCTAGTGTGTGTACTCAGCCAAGCACGCCATCATCCAGCCCATGCTGGGGGACTTCCCCTCTTTTCCTTCCTTCCCTCCCTCCCTCTTACTCTTCTTCTTTTTTTTTTGACTGACAGTAAGAGAGAGTGAGAGACACACAGAGAAAGAGAGATACCTGCAGCACTACTTATCACTTGTGAAGCTTCACTCCCTGCAGGTAGGGACTGGGGGCTTGAACCTGGATCATTGAGTATGGTGAAAGTACGCTCTACTGGGTGAGCCACTCCTCTCTTTGTTCTTAAAAATATATTTATTTATTTTTATCCAAGTACCACTCAGCTCTGGTTTATGGTGGTGCAGGGTATTGAACCTGGGGACCCTGGAACTTCAGGCATTATGCTATCTCCCTCCCCCTCCCCCCTTTTGAAATGTATGGCATATTTCAGGCACATTAAGCTTACAGATTTTTCTTTCACACTACTCAATTTACTTGTTACATACTTTTCTAGATTTTCCATGGGTAATTATATTGGCCTTTTCCACTGATAACAATTATAATCACTTAAAATGATACTGTAAGGGACGTTATGGATAAAGTATGGTTTTGCTATGACACATTTGCACAGAGCAGAGCACATACTGAGAGTTCAATTCAAAACAAAGCAAAGGCTCTCTTACATTAGTACATTGCAATGTGTGAATATTGGGTTGGACAACTGTAACTGTAGAAATCAAATACGGACATGGCAAAGCATTGCCTATTGCTCACTTAGCACTGACTCCTAGTGGCAGCAAGTTGAGATAAAATCTGTGATCTCAGTTTCCTTATAGAACTAAATGATTTGTCTCATTTCCAAAGGAGGAGGAAAAAATGATTTCTCCCCCCTGAAGACAATACATATATTGGAAATCTATAAGATAGATAACAGCAATTTTTTTTTGTTGTTGCCTCCAGGGTTATTACTGGGCTTGGTGCCTGCATTACAAATCCACTGCTCCTGGAGACCATTTTTTTCCCTTTTGTTGCCATTGTTGTTGTTATTCTTATTGTTGCCATTGCTGTTGTTGGATAGGGCAGAGAGAAGTTGAGAGAGGAGGGAAATACAGAAAGAGAGATAGAAAGACACCTACAGACCTGCTTCACTGCTTGTGAAGCAACCCCCTGCTGGTGGGGAGCCGGGGCTCAAACCAGGATCCTTACTTTGGTCCCTGTGTTTCACGCCATGTGCACTTAAACCATTGCACTATCGCCCAACCCCTAAGTCTTTTTTTTTTAAATGAACATGCAATGGAAAACAAATATAAATGAAATATCTTAATTCTATATGTGACTCAGAATCTAGTTGTTTAAAAATTTGAACTCAGGAGTCGGATGGTGAAGCAGGTCTGCAGGTGTCTATATCTCTCTCCCCCTCTCTGTCTTCCCCTCCTCTCTCCACTTCTCTCTGTCTTATCCAACAACGACAACATCAATAACTACAACAAAACAACAAGGGCAACAAAAAGAAATAAATAAATATTAAAAAAATTTGAACTCATGGGGTTGGATGGTGGCTCAAGTGGTATAGCACACATATGTCCCATGTCCATGTTCAAGAATCAAGAGTTCAAGTCCCAGGTCCCCATCTGTAATGGGGGAAGTTTCACTAAAGTACAATGGAACAGTGTTGCAGATGTCTCTCCTTCTCTCTTTTTATTTCTCTTTGTTCTGTACTTATATCAAAAATAAAAGGAGGAGGAGGGAGAGGAGGAGAAAGAAGAAGAAGAAGGCAGAAAGGGAGAAAGAAAGGAAGAGAGAGAGAAAGGAAGGAAGAAAGTCTTGCTAGGGTCCAGGTGGTGGTGCACCTGGTTAAGTGCATACATTATAGTGCACAAGGACCTGGGTTCAAGCCCCTGGTCCCCATGTGCAGGGGGAAAGCTTCACAAGTGGTGAAGCAGGTATGAGGTGTCTCTCTGTTTCTTTCCTTCCCTATCTCCCTTTTCTCTCTAAAAATTCTCTCTGTCCTATCAAATAAAATAAGTAAAGTTAAAAAAATTGAAAGCCTTGCCAGAAGTTGTGGAGTCATGTAGGCATCTAATCCAGTGAAAACCCTCATGCCAAAAATTAAAATAATTTTAACTTATGATTTTATTATTTATGTAACTAGCAATATGTAACTAGTAATAACTCGATCTGTTATTCCACTAATATGGAATAGAGCTACAAGGAATAATATTAGTCATGTCTTTGGTAAACTCTACAATTCACTTATAAGGTACTGGCATAACTTTTTAAAATATTATTCTTATTTTCATCATAGAGTATTTCTGGGACTTCAAAGTTGCATGACTCCTCTGCTCCCAGTGAACTGTTTTTTTCCCCCTTCTTTAAGCTAGTGTGTGTGTGTGTGTATGAGAGAGAGAGAGAGAAGAGAAGAGAAGAGAAGAGAAGAGAGGAGAGAGAGAGAGAGAAGAGACTCCATACCATAGCTCTACCAACTTGTGATGCACCTCTCCTACCGACTCCACAGATGTTCCCATACAGTGACCAGAGGCTCAAACTCAGATACTGACATATGATAAACTGTGTGTCCCATCTAGTGAGTCATCTCCCAACACCTAGGCATTACTCTAAAAAATAACGTGTTCCTATTTTACAGTTTTTTTTATGCCTATTCCAGTTTTTTTTTAATTTCTTGACTTTCACTGTAGTGTTAACTTCCCTAGCTTTCTAGATATTCTGATCTTTGAGTTAAGAATTATATCCCCAAATATGTCTCTTTGGCCATTAAGATGATTTTGAGAAACTGTAGGCACAGGAGAAAATTTAAAGATAGAATAGAAGTTGCTGTTTTTTTTTTTTTTAAGGAAATTTACATTAGGAGGAGGACCTGTTTCAGGAAGAGAATTCTTTATGATTAGAGATCACTTTTCATCTGAGAGACTTACTTGCCTGGCAGGGCAAAACTTTGTTTACCATACATTTCTTCTTATCTTCCTGTGAATTGCCTTCCTTCCCTTTGAAGTCTCAGATCACTATACTTTGTTCATTAGCTCAGAATTGTATGTAAGTTTTGATTGCCTGTTTGGTTTTTGAATCTTATATTTTTGCATGCCTGAGCTTGCCAGTTTGATACTCAGCACATCCACGTACAGAGCTGAGCAGAGTCCTGGTTTCTTTTGCATACCAATCAAATTTAAAAAAAGAAAAAGAATTTCATGGGAAGGACTGTCACATGAGAAAAATGTTTAATCTTCTTAACGTGTATTTGAGTATTAATCTGGCCATTCCAAAATTATGTGCAACCTCTGAAAAGTTTTAAAGAAAATGTTGGTAGAACATGTCACAATCTATGCTTTGGAAATGTCTTCAAAAGCATGGTTGCAAAAGCAAAGAAAAGGAACTGGGGGTTTGCAGACCTAGTAGAGTACATATATTACAGTGTGCAAGGACTGGGTTCAAGCAAGGGTCCTTACCTGCAGTGGGAAGCTTCATGAGCCATGAAGCAGTGCTATAGGTATTACTCTCAGAGATGTGGTGGTTTTATCTTCTAGCCCTGCTACTCTGTCCTCTAACTGGGTTATTCTAGTTACACGTCCTCTAATATAAGCCCTAAATCCCTTGAGAGTTTCCTTGACTTTTTGTTTTTCCAAAGTTTTCTTTGTGAATTTTATAGCTCTTTGGTGAAATGTTCTCTGAGATCATGAATTTGTGTTTGTCTGTTATGGTTAGAGTCTGGAATTGCCCTCATAATAAGTTTTCTGAACTCAAACTCAGACACATTTTCCAAATAATTTTGTGCTTTCATGATCTGCTTAAATCAATCTGCTGTTCCGTCAGGGTTATTGCTGGGTTTCAGTACCTGCACTACATAATAAATCCACTGCTCCTGGCGGCCATTTTTATTTACCAATTTTTTACTGGATAGGACATAGAGAAGTTGAGAGAGAAGGGAAAGAGAGGGAGAGAGAAAGAGAAAGACACCTGCAGACCAGATTTCACTGCTTGTGAGGCAACCCCCCTATATGGCATCCTTGAGTGGGTTCTTGCCCTTTGTACTATGTGCCATAACCCAGTACTTTGTACAATGTGCCCTTAACTTGGTATGCCACCACCTGACCCCCTAAAAATAATAAAAAAGTAAATTAGTCTAGCGATCATATAAATGGATTTTCAGAAGTTCCTGAAACAAGCTATAGTTATTGCAATCTTCATCTTCCTGGGAAAAAATTTCCTACACTGAGTGCACTCAGTCGAATAGTGATGTCATATGGTAGGCAGTAAGTGGTGAAGATAGTTTCAGTCATCAGTACTTACACACACACATACATACACACACACACACACACACACACACACACACACGCACGCACACTTTTTTCCTGTTGAAACTTTGGAAACTTAGGTTCAGGAGCCATATGAAATATTGCATCAGTTTGCAAAGTTCTTTCTGTTTGCAGTGACACTTTTTTTTTCCTTTCTTTTAAATTTTTTTTTTTTTTTGCTTAGTTGACTTAGAATTTGTTTTACTCTGTTGTCAGTTGGGATTTATTTTGTAAAATGAAATTAAAATGCCAACAGAGAATTAAAAGTGCATAATGGCCTCTAAAAATGAGAACATTTAACCACAATCAACATAACTTTTTCAATTTTAAATTGTGGTTGAAATTGGAAAGAAAAATTTTAAAGTATGATGTCTTTTCTTTTTCTTCCAGCAGGCATTATTAAATATAGAAACCTTAAAATTTCAGAACAGTCTATGTTAACATGATTTAAATAAAATATTCTGTTAAGATCACTTAAAAAATAGAAATCTGGGGTAATCTTAGTGCTATATTTTCATTTCACACTTAAAAAATGCACTTTTGCCAAATTCAAAATCAGTTAAACTTGCATAGCATACTTATTTTTTTGCTTCCAGATGATTTGTTGAAAATAACATCTTTTGATTTTAAAAGCAATAAAATCCTTACTATAACATTTTAGGAAATTTGCAAAAAAGAGAAGTTGTGAAAAGACATGCTTTTTGTTTTTTCTAGAGGTAGCCACTATATTAGTTTTCCATGTTGCACAATGAATGACCAAAAACATAACAATTTAAAACAACAGCACGAACATTTGTTATCTCACACTTTCTAAGGTCAGAAGTTGTGACACAGTATAGCTAACTGTAGTTTCTTGGCTTCGGAGTCTTAAAAGACTTCCATCAGAGGAAGACCTCTCGAGGGGGTTAGCTGTAATGTGGAAAACTGAGAAATGCTATACAGGTGGAAATGACAGTATTTTACTATCAATTGTAAACCATTAATCCTCCTAGTAAAGAAAAAAAAAGAATTTATGGAATACTCCGTAAAATACTACTCTGCAATCAAAAAAGATGATGTTATGTCCTTTGGGACAAAATAGATGAAAATGGAGGTGATTTTGCTTAGTGAAATCAGAAAAGAGATGAAAGACAACTAGGAGATAGTTTCACTTATGTGGAATCTAGAGAACTGATACATGAACTTGTAAAAACAAACAAATAACAACAACAACAACAAACCAGAAGCCAACAGTTTCTAAGACTGAGAACTTTAGAACTATGGTTGTTATCTTTGGGAAGTGGGAGGGGAGGACACATAATCTGGTGGTGAGTGCTTTGTGAAACTATACAAGATTGTAATCCTACAATCTTGTAACTCACTAATAATCCCAAACACACACACACACACACACACACACACACACACACACACACACACACACACACTGCCATCGAACTGTTGATTGGGTTGTGTTCTCATCTGGAGAATTCTTTAGAAAAAAGTCTGTTTTCATGCTTATTCAAATTGTTGATAAAATCTATTTCTTTATGATTGTATCTACTGAGGTCTTGGCTTCTTACTGGCTCCATCTTTAGGCTATCTTCTGGCTTACCCACTGCCCATGTTTTTGGAAATATTTATGTATATATTTTTTCAAACCCATCAGATTAACCTTTCTTTCTCCAGTCTGCTAAAATGAAGTTCTATATAGGGTGTCATAATCATGCAAGTGATATCACATCTATCATCATTGTCATATTCTTTCAATCAGAAGCAAGTTAGTGACTGTGTACATTCAAGGTGAGGAAGTTATACAAGGACTTGGTTGGAGTGAGTTCAGGATTTCCACAAGTTATGATATTTTGAGGTTAGAGTGAGGTTAGAGTGAGGTTAGTTAATGCTTCTTCTATCACTGCATATATTTAGTACTGTTCAAATGCAATATAAGCTGGCTTTTTCATTTTGTCAACATTAAAAAAAATTCAATATCTATTCCTGTAGCACACATATATTCATTTGTACTGTATTTATATCACTGCCATGATTTATCATTTTAATGTCAGAAATTATAGCAGCAAAATTTATAATAGAAAAACATTCAATCCCAATGAGTAAATGCTTAGACACTTTTAATTTTTTATCTTAGCAGCCAGAGTGGTGGTGCAGTAGATAAAGCTAGCAGGTCTTGAGTTAAATTCCCAGTATCACATATAGAGTGATACTCTGGTCCTCTCTCTCTCTCTCTCTCTCTCTCTCTGTCATTAATAAAGCTTAAGAGACTTCTTTTATTGCACAGTAAGAATGACCTAATTTATAGTATATGTACTATGGAAGCAAAAATAGATTATTTCTAATTTTTAACTGCTATACCTTTTTCTACAGAAACCTTCACATAAAAATTTTGTGTGTTTTAAAATCTGTATCTTATTTTTTAATTTTAATTTTATTTATTTATTCCCTTTTGTTGCCCTTGTTGTTTTTTTTATTATTGTAGTTATTATTTTATTATTGTTGTTGTTGTTGTTGGATAGGACAGAGAGAATGGAGAGAGGAGGGGAAGACAGAGAGGAGGAGAGAAAGATGCACCTGCAGACCTGCTTCACCGCCTGTGAAGGGACTCCCCTGCAGGTGGGGAGCCGGGGTCCCTGTGCTTTGTGCCACCTGTGCTTAACCCACTGCGCTACAGCCCGACTCCCTAAAATCTGTATCTTATGAAGATAGCTCACCATGTTAGAGCACAGGATTTGCATGTCCGAGGTCTCAGTCCCATGTTTAATCCCTGGCACCAACATAAACACAAAGCTAGTGATGTATAGGACTTTCTCAATTACTTTCATAAAAATCAATAAATAAATCTTAGAAAAATGTGTTTTTAGGATAGATCTATAGCAGTTAAGCGCCTAAGCTAAATGAACGTATTAAGAGCACTTTAATTTATAGCCCAATATTTGTAGAATGGTAGCATAAATTTAAATTATATCTACTTTAAATCTTCATTCTTTTTTTTATTGTGGGCAATGCACTTTCCATGTAATTTATTTTTATTTATGTTTATTCCTTTAAGACTCCCTATTTGCCTATTTTCTGCTATTTTTTAGTCGTTATTTTTTGTAGAAAAGATATTGGGCAATATGGGAAGCAATGTGTATTTTCTGCAAATAAAAATCCTTAAAAACAGACTTCAACTTAACATAGATAGATACTATCAATGAATACTAGCATCTTATTATACTGCCCACTGAAACACTCAAAAGTACAAAAGTTCACAACATATTGTAAGGAAAATTCATCAAGAATCTGCTCTGTTATCGTGGAGGTACCAGACATACCATATGCTGTGTCTAGGAGTTGCTATGGTAACTACTTTTAAAATTTAAGAACAGGGTAAATTGTTGCTTAAAATCTCCATAACTTAGTGAGTCAATTAAGATCTTGTCAGAGCACTGCATTCCTTTTTCTACTTGGTAATGCTTTGTTTCTAGGAGTTCTCTAACATGTAAAGTCTCTGGGTCAAAGAAAAATATGTTTATTTCTGCTTATTTAAGATCCTGGAGAAGCTGTTCACTGTTTTTTTTTTTTTTTTTTTTTTTTTTTCTGATTAGTCAAGGGGAAGTAAGAACTATCCTGACTGAATATGGGCAGAAATTAAGATGTAAGTAAGTGTAAAAGTGAAAGAAAATTTTGGAACCTGTCTTCAAATAAGAACATTAGAGATGGGGGCACAATCCTTTGGAATTGTGAGGGAAGGGACTAGACTTAGTTTCTTTGCCTCTCTTTGTATCACCAAACTGGAGTACTTTCATAGTTTAGTTCATTTCTGGAAAATATATTCTTTTATTCAAATGATACTTTAATTTACTCATCAATTCCCCCAAGTATAACCCCAAGTTTTATAATAAAATAAGCAACTTTTGACTCTTTTCCACCTCCTACCAATTTTTCAAATTTTAATATTGTCTACTGACTGCTTTTAATGGCAACAAAAGTTTTAAATATTTTACACTTTCCTGTGCCCCTCCTCTTCTCCCTAGTACTCTCCATATAATTAATAATATTTGGCTATTTATAATGTTTATCTAATTCAGTAGTTCAATGTATGAAACTATAATCTAAAACCTGTATTCACACCCTGCAGAAACACACCCTGCAGAAACAAGTAGATACTTTTCTTATGCAACTCTTCATTTTTCTTGGAATTAATAACTGTCTCTTAGGGTTGGATGGTAGGGTACCTGGTAGAGCACACACATTACCCTGTGTGAAGACCTAGGTTCAAGTTCCCAGTCCTCATCTGAAAGGGGAAGCTTGACAAGTAGTGACACAAAGTTGCAGGTGAGTCTCTATTTATCTTCCCCAATCCTCTCTATTTCCTCCTGTTTCTATTGACCATACAGAGATAACCCAGGTGGAAAAAAGAGATCATCTCTTAAAATTTTCTCACTTTTAAACTACCTATTCTCTTTTTTGGTCACACACTTATTTTTCCAGTCAGAAAGAAACATTGTAACACAATTCTAAACTCAAGAATAAGGGCAGTTCAGGTTCTTGTTCTCAGACATCTCTTTGAAAGCCATCATTCCTAGTATTCCACTTAGAGTAGTTTCTTTTTTGGTATCTACATTCTAGGGCTTTCTCTACATTGTTCTTATGTGTAGGAGTTTTGTTATCTAAAATCTATGTATTCTTTTCACCTCATGATGCTAAAGGATATCTTCTGGAATCTTCCTAGAAGACAATATGCAAAAGGGAAAACCTATGGGGACAGGCAGTGGCACACCCAGTTAAACGCTCACATTATACTGCACAAGGATCCAGGTTCAAGCCCCTGATCCCTACCTTCAGGGGAAAAACTTCATCAGTGGTGAAGCAAGGCTGCAGGTGTCTCTCTGTCTCTTTCCCTCCCTCTCCTTCCAACCCCTCTCAATTTCTGTCTCTATCCAATGATAAATAAGGCAAAACGTTTAATTTTTGTTTGTTTGAACTGGCTTTAATATTGCATTTGGTTGATAGAAAACAGAGTGGCAATGTTTCCACAACTCAGGCATAACTAAGTAATTTTCTCTCTGTTTTCTAACATTCATATTGCTACTGAAAATTTCTTTTGTGCTGGTATTATTAAGTTTCACAATGATGAGCCTTGGTTATGGTCTTTTTTCCCCTGTCTTAAAAATTTTTTTTATATTTATTTATTTTCTCTTTCGTTGCCCTTGTTTTTTATTGTTGTTGTAGTTATTATTATTGATGTCATCATTGTTAGATAGGACAGAGAGAAATGGAGAGAGGAGGGTAAGACAGAGAGGGAGAAAGAAAGGTAAACACCTGTAGACCTGCTTCACTGTCACTGCTTGTGAAAGGACTCCCTGCAGGTGGGGAGCCAGGGGCTCGAACCAGCATCCTTAAGCCAGTACTTGCGCATAACCGGTTGTGCTACCGTCCGATTCCCCCCCCCTCCTCCCCCCTCCTCTCCCTCTCCCCCCCCCTCCTCCTTTTCCTTCTTCTTCTTCTGGCTTATGGTGGTGTGAGATTGAACCTGGGACTTAGGAGCCTCAGGCATGACAGTCCCTTTGTATAACTTTTATGCTATCACCTAATTTCCTTCCTTCCTCCCTTCACTTCTTTCTTCCTTTCTTTCGCCTCCAGGGTTATCGCGGGGCCTCGGTGTCTACACTACGAACCCACTGCTCCTGCAGTCATTTATTTATTTATTTGGACAGGACAGAGAGAAATTGAGAGAGGAGGAGAAGACAACGAGGGAGACAGCGAGACACCTGCAGACCTGCTTCACCGCTTGTGAGGTGACCCCTCTGAAGGTGGGGAGGAGGGGCTGGAAGCGGGATCCTTGGGCGGGTCCTTGGCTTCATACTACCTGCACTTAATCGGTGCATCACAGCCCGCCCCCCCCCTTCTTTTACTTTGTACTTGTGATTCCGAGACCACAAACATTTGAGAATCTACTGTTTCCAGGCTAGTTGTTCCATTAGGGGAAAAGAAAAAAAAATAGAGTGTGAAAAAGAGAGGCAAGAGAGACATCACAGTATTCTTCTGCCATCTGTGCAGCTTCCTGTGGTGCCAGAGTGTTACTATGTGGTGGCAGAGTTTGAGCCCAGAACCTTGCACAGTGAAGGTGTCTGTGTATGTGGGATTTTACTGGGTGAGTTCTTTCATGGCAGCAGAGTTTTTTTTTTTCCCTTCATGATGTAACCCCCATTTTCTCTACAAACTAAATTCTAAATTGACTTCTAACATATCCCTCTCTCTACCATCACTGGTTACTTCCATCAGGAATGTAATCATAAGCCCTTATGTGCACCTCTCTAGGACCATGACCTCACTAGCAAAAGTTAGGACTGCTCCACTCTTAAGGAAGGCTGGGTCAGCCTACACTTGAGGAAGACTGGTCCTGAAATTCTTCACTTCTGAGGAACTTCTTTTCCTACCTGAGAACCTGCTTTTCTCTCTTCCTTCTGCAAGATTTACTTATGTGAGAACCACCCAATTCTTATTATCCTATCCAACTACTGAAAAATTTAAAATTTGATGTAATTCCTAAGAAATTATGTAATGATTCTTGAATTTTCTCCTTTTTAGCAATTATTTCATGTTTAGACAAATTTTTATTTCTTTAAGGGTTGATACTTAAAGGGGTTTTCTTTCTTTAGCTATATAGTGAATAAATTGTTTCTAATAAAAAGCTTCAAATTACTTTGTTGCCATTAAAATGCCAAATATACTTTTGGAAATAAAATATATCAGATATGAGTACATATAGTCAATGTTATGATAAAATTATAAGTACTGAAATATATTCAAGACATATCTTTATATAAAATTATTAAATAACAGTTTATGTGTTCTTTTAATTTTTACAATACATAAATGTAAATAAGACTTAAAGTTTGCCTATAAGATTATACACACTTTGGTAAGAGTTATCTTGAAGTAAAAAAGCAATTACATGAGAAATTGCTTGGTTGGCTCCCAGTAACATGGAAATAATAGAATCTGATCATCATTTAGTTTTTTAATAACGGTTTAATTGGTTTTAAGGTAGACACTGCAAAAAAAAATTTAACATTTTTGCAACTAAATGTTTTCACATTATTATTCCATAGTTTTATTACATGTTATTATATATGTTTCAGGTATGCACCACTGAAAATTAACATGTGGTGAGAGTCTGGAGGTAGCACAGCGGGTTAAGCGCACGTGGCGTGAAGCTCAAGGACTAGCATGTAAGGATCCTGGTTCGAGACCCTGGCTCCCCACCTGCAGGGGAGTAGCTTCACAGGCGGTGAAGCAGGTCTGCAGGTGTCTATCTTTCTCTCCCCCTCTCTGTCTTCCCCTCCTCTCACCATTTCTCTCTGTCCTATCTAACAACAGATTCATCAACAACAACAATAATAAAAAACAACAATAGCAACAAAAGGGAAAAATATATATTTATATATGAAACTAACATGTGGAAGCTCGGCAGTGGCAAAACTGGTTGAGTGTACATATAACCGTGTACAAGGACCCAGGCTCAATTCTCCAGTCTCCCCCGACAGGGGAAAACTTTTTGAGTACTGAAGTGGTGCTGCAGGCGTGTCTCTGTTTCTCTCCTTCTCCATTTCCCCTTTCATTCTCAATTTCTTTCTGTTTCTATCCATAAAATAAAAGTAAATAAATAAATAAAAAGAAAATCAACAAATCAACACGTGTACCCCATCTTTCATTTATCTTACCTCCCACAACTTCATCGTCCCCTTTCCTTCTGGTAACCACTAATTAATTTTATTATAATTATTATTTTATTTTTATTAGTTATTTACAAAATTCTAAGACAATAGTGATATAATTTAACATTACTTCCACTACCAGAGTTCTTTGTCCCCATTCCCTCTAGTGGTAATTGCAGTAGTTCTCCCAAGGTCATAGATATGGGTTGACTTTATAGCTATCACTATCTACCTATAGCTCTTTCTATATTTTTGCACATTTTTTTCTATGGTCTTGCCTTTACTTCCTTTCTAAGTCACACCTACACCTAATACAACTTTCAAGTTTCTTCCTTTTTGTCTTCTTCTCTCTCAGATAAGAGAAACAGTGGCTGACTTCCTCTGATGTTTTCTAGATGTGCCTCCCTTTCAGTTACGGTATAAAAACAGGATTCCTAGTGACAAATGCTTAGGGAACTGGTGGAATTGAGGTTCAGAATCCTCTGGTCATATACCTATATAATTTACATGTCTGAGAGTATGGGCCAAAAAAATTTTAAGAGTGCATAAGTTGGGAGTTCTGGCTTCTGTAATTGTTTCTCCATTGGACATGGTCATTGGCAGGTTGAGACATAAACCCAGCCTGTTTCTATCTTTCCCTAATAGGAAGAGGTGAGGTTCCAGGACACCAGGGAAGTCAGCATAGTAGCATCTGCAATGTGCTGACTGTAAGGCAGTAAGATATAAAGCAGGATTAAATGTTTAGTAGGAATAGGGGCAAGGTGGTGATGCACCTGGTTGAGTATACATGTTATAAAGTGGTGAAGCAGTACTGCATGTGTCTCTCTGTTTCTCTCCCTCCCTATCTCCCCCTTCCCTCTCAATTTCTGGTTGCCTCTATCCAATAAGTAAAGATAATTAAAAGAAAAAAGGAAAAAAAGTAGAAATAGAGCATATGAGAATAGGGAGCTGTTGTAAATTAATTTAAGAAGGGGTTAGGTTGGTGACTGCATGTGGTGGGTGAAAGGATTCACAGCAGGAGCTGGGAACTGGTTTAAACAATACAAGATTTATTAGGGAGAAACAAGTAAAAGGCAAAAGAAGCACTTATCATCAAGGATTAAGAGTAAGCTAGTATATCTCTTGGCCAGTTATATATAATGTTTCTTCTAAAGATTGTCAAGAGTGATGATAATGCTGATGCCCTGTCATAAGAGATTAAAAGATGGAAAAATACATCTTTCTTACTTTTCTTTGTATAGTTACTTGAATAGATAGAATGATTGAGGGATATAAAGTAGGGGGTAAGAGAGAGGGTGTCTAGGCCTAAGTAATAAATATTTGATTAGAGAATTTATGGTGCCTTCTTTAGGCTATTCAATTAGATTTCCAGTATTATTAGGACCAACTCTATTCCCAGAGAAACATTAAACACTTTTACATTGAGGTATATAGCTGCCCCTAACTTATGAATACATATACATGTATCCAGTACCCTCAGCTCTAGCCTATCTCTATCATCTGTAACTTTGATAGAAAATGCATCATCTTGGGGATTGGGCGGTAGCGCAGTGGGTTAAGCGCACATGGCGCAAAGCGCAAGGACCGTCATAAGGATCCCGGTTCAAGCCCCTGGCTCCCCGCCTGCAGGGGAGTTGCTTCACAGGCGGTGAAGCAGGTCTGCAGGTGTCTGTCTTTCTCTCCCCCTCTCTGTCTTCCCCTCCTCTCTCCATTTCTCTCTGTCCTATCCAACAATGAACGACATCAACAACAATAATAACCACAATAAAGCTACAACAACAAGGGCAACAAAAGGGGGGGAAAAAAAAGAAAATGCATCATCTGAAATGGATCTAGGTAGTTCTATGTGTTATGAAAGATCTTAATAGGCTAAAAGAGTTGGGAAATTGATATCTCTTGGCGTCTCTGGATACTATCTGCAGCAAAGAGGCAGTAGCAGCAAACCTTGGCATCGTGGCACTGGTAGCATCGATTTAGTTGAGATCAACAGAGGCAGTATAGCAGGGTTAAGGGATCATGAGAAGAAACATCAAGAAATACAACCAAAGTCCCAGAGGTTCTAGGACTAGAAGAAATAAAGATTTAAAAGAGATTGAGAAAGATTCCTTGAAATCTTAGAAAGAGTTTAAAGTGGCAGTAGTTACTATTTATTGTAACCAACTGTGCCACTGCCCATACCTGTATAATCTTCTGTATAAGAATTAATGAAAAGGTCAGGGCAAACCAGTTTTAAATCTTTACATAATGTGATAAGAAAAGAAATGCTTTTTTAAAAACATAAGCTGTTAAAATAAAACACTGTTAAGTTACATATATATACATATATATAATTCTTGTCTTCAGTAGTTCTTAAGAATGAAGAGATTGTGACTTATATTACACAAATTGTGAAAAAATATCCTAATTCTATGCTGCAAGTTTTATTCTTTTTGGCTCAGTGAAATCTGGGGAAATATTATTTTGAAAAGTGTCTTATTATGGTAATCAAAGAACGAGTAAAGTTGAAATAGTGGCAATGACTTTATTTTTACTTCTAACACTTGGGCATAATGATCTGAATATCAAATTCATTCATTTTCCTCCTTTCTTTCCTTCTTTACTGGGATTTTGCTGCTCTGGGCTGACTTTTTCAGATAGAAAGAGAGGTATAGAGAGACTGATGGAGAAGGAAAAAGACCACAGCATTGATGTAGTGGGGACCAGGGTCAAATATGAGTCATGTGTATGTCAAAGCAGTTCTCTCCTAGGTAAGCTACCTCAGAGGCTCTGACTTCCAGTTTTAAAAGGATTAAATTTAACAACAAATATTTTGAAACTCACTATTTAGTTCTTTGATATTTATTTGTAAACTTTCTGGAAACCTAAGACCAATTGTTAAGAGATGGCACTGTGCACCACATCAGCTGGGGCTCTAGTCGGGGAGTCCTGGGATTCACACACAAACACAATTGAGCCTAGACCTTGAACAGATCCCTCTCTCCATTATCACTGGTCATCTTCATCAGGAACAACATAATGGACCCCTCTGGGGGTCCCCATAGGACTTTGCCCTCAATGTGGATCTATAACAATAGAGAATGTCACATCTTTCGAAGGGGGGGTTGGATAACATACTCTATCTACCACCTGAAGAAGATGGGTCCTGAAATTGGTGCAACTTGGAATGTTCCTACTGAAGCCCACAGAATGCAAGTTCGGACCTACAGGGATGTAGAGGTAACATATGCTGAATACAAGCCCCAGATCAAATCGATGGGGTTTACAGTTAACAATATTTATACAATTTTCTCACATTTGGGAGCTACTCTCTTCCCTGATCCAGCTTTCTAGCCATGACACCATCTCTTCATACAATAACTTGGGTCTGCCTGCATATCAGATGTCAGGCTCAGGCAAAAACTAATAAAGTCATGGGCCATTTAGAATATACTTAAAATAGACCTATTAGCTATTTCCAAAATGGAGACCCCAAATCTTCATCTGCAGTATTCCAGCCTTTAGGTTCATGGTTAATCAACAATTTGTATGGCTTTATATGTTAACTCTTTTTCAGCCTCCAGGTTCCAGATGCTAACATGATGCCAACTGAATTTCCCTCGACAGATGACCCCACCAATGTGTCCTGGAGCTCCACTTCTTCAGAGCCCTGCCCCACTAGGGAAAGAGAGAGACAGGGCTGGGAGTATGGATCAACCTGCCAATGCCCATGTTCAGCAGGGAAGCAATTACAGGAGCCGGACCTTCCATCTTTTGCACCCCATAATGACTCTGGGTCTATACTCCCACAGGGTTATAGAATAGGAAAGCTATCAGGGGAGTGGATGAGATACGGAGCTCTGGTAGTGGGAATTGTACCCCTCTTATCCTATGGTCTTGTCAGTGTTTCCATTTTATAAATAAATAAATTAAAAAAGAGAGAGAGATGGGGGCCAGGTGGTGGCGTACCTGGTTGAGCGCACATATTACAATGCACAAGGACCCAGTTTCAAGCCTCCAGTCCCCACCTGCAGGAGGAAAGCTTTGCTAGTGGTGAAGTAGTGCTGTAGGTGTCTCTCTGACTCTCCCCCTCTCTATCACCCTCTCGATTTCTGGCTGTCCCTATCAAATAAATAAAGATAATAAAAAATAAATTAAAAAGAGAGATGGCACTGTGGCATAGTGCGAAGTAATTATCCTGCTTTTCCTTACCTCTTGTCTGGAGAGTCTAAACCTTTGTCATTTCCTAAGTAATAAAGGTATTGGGAACATCTTTTCTTACAGTTGATTTTATCATATTGTGATTTCCTGAGTGATAGATATCTGCTTTGTTCTAATGAAGTAACCCTTGGTGGACTCCTTGAAAGCTACTGGATAGTGGCTCTTTACCAGAAAAATCATGTTGTGATCAGATGCTAGAATTTTTGCTCCACTTCCTAACATCCAAGGAAGAGAAAGGGAGTAGATATTAAGGTAATTACTGATCAAATCCATGTGATAGAACTGTTATGTTATCATTTTTTAAAGCTAGAAACAGAGAGGAGACAGAGACAGAGAACCCATCAAACTGGATCTTCCTTTAGTGTGAGTATCAAGTCTCAAACCTGGGTCATATACATGGCAAAGTAGCACACTATCCAAGAGAGCTATTTTGCCTGCCCAAGCCTTCACATAGTCCTTAAAGTATGGAATTTGGTGAAAGTCTGGATTGCTGAACATATAAAGGTGCTAGAAGGGTGGTTTGCCTAGACAGGGTGTGAAAACTCCATGCCATGTCCTCCATAATTTGTCCCATGCATCTCTTCTACATGGCTATTCCTCAGTGTAATCATTTCATAATAAAACAGCAAGCTAGTAAGTAAACTGTTTCCCTGAGATTGAGAGTAATTCTAATGAATCATCAAACCCAAGGAGAGCACTGTGGAAGATTCAATGTATAGGCAGCCAGTTAGAAACCAGGTAAGCAGGACTTACAATTGGCAGCTGAAGTGGGGGCAGTCTTGTGGGACTGAGCCTTTTACCTATGGGAACTGATGCCCTTTCCAAGTTGATAGTGTTAGAAAGTAACTGAATTCTGTGATACCTAGCTAAAGAATTGCAGAAGCCTTGCTGTAAAAAACTAAGCGTATGGTCATATCAGTGAATGGTGTAATAAAGGGGAATTGCAATTTTTTTCATGAGGGTTTGCTATTATTTTTGAATTCATTTGAAAATTGAGCCAAATTAGTCTTTACTGCTCTGATTTTGATCAGTGCAAAAGATGCAACTTCACCATTTGCTGTGGCTGATCTCTGTGGTCATCACTTCTAACTTTTCCCAGGAGGTATCTTTTTGACTTCTCTGAAAAACATTCCCCACATGCAATTACATTTTACATTGCATTTCTGAAGAACAATTATCCCTCTATTCTTTTTTCTTATATTTTTCCCATATTACTTGTGGGGAGGGGTTAATGGTTTCCAGCACAATTCTCTATACTTGGGCACAATTTTCCTGCTCCATGTAATGATGCTTAAAATACTCTCACCCCCAACCTAGCACTCCCCATCCCACCCCACCCCCCAAGCTGTTCTCTGATTTTAAAACTTGGGTGTTCTTTCAGCTTTCTGAATGTCTGTTTGTAATGCTGTCCAGGTGCGGAAATTTTCTTCTATGATTTCTTAGAAGATGTTATTTGCTTCCTTCTCCTTCTCTACATCCTCGGGTATCCCAATAACTCTCACATTTATTTTTCTGATGAAGTCTGCTATCTCACAGATAATTACTTCATTTTTCTTCCTCTCTCTCTCTTCCTTCTCCCTCTCTCTTCTCTCTTTCCTCCTCCACCTTCTCCTTTTTTTTTTTTGCCACTAGGGTTATTGTTGGGGCTCAGTGTCAGCACTAGGAATCTGCTACTCTCAGTGGATATTTTTTTCTTCTTTCTTTCTATTTTATTTAACACGACAGAGAGAAATTGAGAGAGGAGGGGAGGTGTAGAAGGAGAAAGAGGGGGTTGAGCGGTAGTGCACGTGGCACAAAAGTACAAGGACTGCTAAGGATCCCTGGCTCCCCACCTGTAGGGAAGTCCCTCCACAAGTGGTGAAGCAGGTCTGCAGGTGTCTATCTTTCTCTCCCCCCTCTCTGTCTTCTACTCTCTCCATTTCTCTCTGTCCTATCCAACAACAATGACATCAATAACAACAACAATAATAACTACAAGGGCCACAAAGGGGGGAAAATAAATAAAATAAATAAATAAATAATAAGGAGAAAGAAAGACACCCACAGACCTCCTTCACTACTTGCAAAGCATCCCCCCTGAATCTGAGGAGTGGGAACTCAAACTCAGGTCCTTGCACATGGTCATATGTATGCTTAACCAGGTGTGCCACTGCCCACCTCCCTCATTTTCATGAACCTTTCCTCCCCAACAGCTTTTCACTCAGAGAGTGTGGTGGTTTTATCTTTAAGTCCTGATATTTATTTGCTGATTTATTCTAATAAGTACCTATTAGGCTTCTTATATAAGCTTCAGCTCCATCCAAAGTGTCCTTTATATCCTGTATCTCTTTTGGAGTTTTCTCTGTGTGTTTGTAGCTCTTTGGTGAAATGATCTCTGAGATCCTGATTTTGTTTCTGTATGTTCTGGTTATAGGTTTGAATTGCCTTCATAATAAGCTTTCTGAATTCAAACTTAGACATCTTTCCCCACCAAATCTCTGTGAGTTTGAACAGCTGAATTTCCTCCTATGTTTTGTTAAGCATGGTTTCTGCCATTTATCCAACAACTTGCACTGCTGCTAATTTGTTTATATGTCATGGTGGGGGGAAGGGAGAGGTTTTTGTTTTTTTGTATAATTGTGGTTAGTTTTAAACAGAATCAGTTTTCACTCCCTTATTTCAGACTGTACTCTGGCCTCTGGCAGTCTTCTGTGAAATCTGGCCAGGCCACAAACTTAGTTTCTGATGAAGTTCCCCTGCCTTTTCAAGACGAACCCATGTTCTGCTGTTTGTCTGTACCAAAATGATGTCAGCTGCCAACTGCTGGCTGCTGACTCACAGTTCAATCTGTTTTTGTCTTGAAAGTTTGTCCCATACTCCTTACCATGCACACCTGCACACTCACCTGTGGCCAGTGAATTCTTTGAAAAAGTTATAAGCTTCTAGGTGGTTTTGTTGTTGTTTTTGGCTGCTTTATATAGCTGTTTGTGGGCATGATCTTTTAGCTGTTGCTGCTCTATGGCCAAACCACTCTCCTTCTATTCTTATACATTCTTGGCTGAGACTCCCACCAAAATAAAAAACAATTATCAGGAGAAAAACAAATATAAGTCCATTAACATGTACATCTACTAGTATATATGGGGACTATGTATCTATTGGCATACATATGACTATTTTATATGAAGATATCCAGGAAATATGTTCTCACCTTAAATGCTATCTCCCATTAAAGACAAAAAAGTGTTGAATATGGGCCCCAGATCAGATCAAATTGATGGGGTTTACAGTCAACAATATTTATACACCTTTCTCATGTTTGGGAGCTACTCTCTTCCCTGATCCAGCTTTCTGGTCCTTTTTCTGGCCATGACATCATCTCCTCAGACAATAACTTGGGCCCACCTGCATATCAGATGTCAGGCTCAGAAAACAAACAAAAATCCAAACAACAACAATAACAACAAAAACAGGAGTGTAGTCATGGACCCTTTGGAATATAACTAAAATAGGCCTACTATTTACAAAATGGAGACCTCCAAATCTTCATTTGCACTATTCCAGCCTTTAGGTTCATGGTTAGTCAACAATTTGTTTGGCTTTCTATGTTAACTCTTTTTTCAGCCACCAGGTTCCAGATGCTACCGTGATGCCAACTGGACTTCCCTGGGCAGACAACCCCCCCATTATGTCCTGGAGCCCTGCTTCCCCAGAGCCCCACCTCCCCAGGGAAAGAGAGAGACAGGCTCAGAGTATGGACCTACCTGCCAACGCCCATGTTCAGTGGGGAAGCAATTACAGAAGCCAGACCTTCCACCTTCTGCATCCCACAATGACCTTGGGTCCATACTCCCAGAGGGATAAAGAATAGGAAAGCTATCAGGGGGTTGGATGGGATACCGAGTGGTGAGAATTGTGTGGAGTTGTACCCCTCACTGGTTTCTTTCAGTGTTTCCTTTTTATAAATAAAAATTAAAAAAAAGAGTGTTGGGAGTCAGGCGGTAGCACAGCAGGTTATGGGGACATGGCGCAAGGACCGGTAAGGATCCCAGTTCGAGCACCCCGGCTCCCCACCTGCAGGGGAGTCGCTTCACAGGCTATGAGGTAGGTCTTAAGGTGTCTATCTTTCTCTCCCCCTCTGTCTTGCCCTCGTCTCACCATTTCTCTCTGTCCTATCTAACAACAATGACATCAATAACAACAACAATAATAATTACAACAACAATACAAAATAAGCAAGGTCAACAAGGGGAAAAAAGAGTGTTGAAGTAGATAGAGAAATCACTTAAAGGAAATTACAAAGCACAATAAACAAAAGCAAGGTTGCTATTTTTATGTAAGTCATGATTTCTTTCTTTTTTTAATCTTTATTTATTTGATAGAGACAGCCAGAAACTGAGAGGAAGGGGGAGATAGAGAAGGAGACAGAGAGAGACCTGCAGCACTGCTTCACCACTTGTGAAGCTTTTCCCCTGCAGGTAGAGACGGGGGGCTCAAACATGGGTCCTTGCACACTGTATAACATGTGCACTCAACCAGGTGTGCCCCCACCTGGCCCCTAGTTATGATTTCTTATTGATGCTTTTGGATAATTAGTTCTCCTCTATCTGATATAGGAGATACTATTAACCAAGGGGATTTCCGTTAGAAATGTGCATGTCCCTTACAAAGGGGTGCTTATATTTGGTTTCAGCACATTTGTGTCTGCTTCTTAAAAATTAACAGCTTAAGGTAATTTTTTATGCCAAGGAAGCATATTTCATTTGAAATATAGGAAGGGATAAGTATAAGATAGAAACTGACTATAAGCAGAGATGAATGAGTGTGTCAATAAACACAGAAACACCATGATCCTTCTGCTCCTTAGAAAATTCTTAACAGAGCCATTTAGAACAGGACCAGAGAATATTTGCTTCTTTGAGCAAAGAATCTTAGTCTATGGACTATTCATAGCATAGGTAGTTGAGTTATTTTAAGCAAATATTTTCACCTTCTCCATGCACTCTGCACTTGTCATTTATCAAATGGGGGGTAATGTCTACCTTAGTGCACTGTTTTGAAGATTGCAATTAGCTAATGGATTTCAAAGTACTGTAGCAAGTTAAAAGTTCTACAATGGCAAGGCATTTAACATACTCTTCAAGGGCTCTGTGCTGTTGTAATGGGCATGAGGGAAGCCTTCTTATGCACCCTGTCCAGAGGTCAAGATTAGTGACAATTTCTCCACAGAGATCACTGAGTGTGGTTGCACCGGTAATGTGTAATTGTGCATGTTTCTCTCTGGATTTGGGACCCCTAAAGTTAGAGGTGAGTTTAATATGTTTTGTTTTCTCGTGATTTCAGAGCATTTGCTTATATAGTTCTTCTTGAAGAAAGTGTGGTTGGGGAAGACTGTCTACATATGGCTACACAGAAGAAGGCAACCTTCATTTTGAATCTCTTGTACTCTTTCTTGCCTTTTCTACTTTCTTTTGAAAAAAATTTTTCAAAATATAATTAAAAGAATGAAATGGATCATAGGCCAAAATGGAATACACATGTTCAACTATCACAGGAAAACACTGAGGTAGGGTGCTTTCAGCAGGAAAGAATGTAAGCTAAATCAAACCACATCAAAACCAAACAAGGGTTGTGAATACTCAGGGGAACATATCCATCCCCTTGTGTTCTTCTTAGACTGCAATGAGTAATCAAAACAGTTAAGTTAGCAAAAGAAAAAAATCAATTTAACAGCATGCACAAGAGGCAGTGATTTTTTTTTTTAATTTGGAGAAATATTTTTTCAAAAGCACTTGTTTAGCTCTGATACATCTGATGCCAGTGCTGGGATGGAACCTAGAACCTTAGACACGGAAGTCCTGTGTTCTAATGCTGTGCTATTTTCTCAGCTCCCTGGGCTATCTTCTGAAGAAGGAGGAATGTAAGGTGTAGGGAAGGACAGAGCTGGGGGGGAAGGAGTTGTAAAAGAGATCTAAGAAGCTCTATGGAAGAGCACATCAGGTCTCCTGTGGTTCTTATACAGTTTAGCTTTTTTTTTTTTTAAATATATATACTCATTTTAATTTTATTGCCAATATTTAATTTCTAACCCCCCAAACCATTGTTTATGATAGTGTAACCCAGTTTTACAGTTGCCCTTGTAAAAAGGATATATTGACCCCATTCTTCTGTAATTTGGCATTCCACTATATGACTCTGATAGTTTTGAATAAAAATTGAGTATATTTACATGCGATGGAATGAGGAACCAGTGGGGTATGTACCTCTAACTCTTTGACTTCTGTTATTGAGTGATGAATAGTCATATTAACTTCAGAAATGCCTGTTGGAATTGTGATTTCTTATCTGGGTGTGGAGGGGTTCAGCAGTGGAAGTTTCGAAGCTATCACAATGGACTTTAGCTTAAGTCTATAGGGTTCATTACCATTGTAGTGATACTTAAACACTCACACCAAGAACAGAACTGCTGAGGTTCTTAATACTGGAAGGAGTAGGGATAGCAAACATAAGTGGCTAGGATAGTGTAATGCTTCAGTGTGGAATGCAAGAGAATGAGCTTACGACAAGACAACAGGGTCCAATTCTGGAAAAAATAAAAAGTGAGTGTCTTTCAGTATCATTTGATTTTGTGAAAACTTGAGGTGGTAACTGATGCCATTTAAAAGAGAAATTTTAGGGTTGGTGAGATACCTGAGTATTAAGAGGCTGGAATTTACATGCCTAAGAGCCCAAAAGCTCCATGGTACTTTCATAATGTCTAGTACTTCCATAAAAACTTGAATAATTTTGAAAACCAAATTCACCTAAAAAAAATGCAATTATATGAAAAGAAAAATAACAATAACTTTAAGAGCAAGTAAATGCGTATAAAGTGAGGACCATTAAAGTAGACAAGTAGGAAGTTGAAATAAATGGAAATATAGAAAATAATATGAAAAAACCAAACACCCTGAAAGATTAACAGGGAATTCAAATTGAATGAATTCTCTTTAGACAGAGAGAACCAATTTCATATTTTTAGGGACTGAGAAAATTTGTATCTATGAATCGGGTGACTCCAAAGAAGAGTTGGTAGAAGAGTTTATAGAACCAATAAATGCTCATCAAGAAATGGAGAAGTGGTGTACTTACTACCTATCCAAATGAGTACACAGAAAGGTGAAATATGTGGGTAAAAGTAGAAAAAGGAAAATACTTTGCCAATGAAAGTTATATTTAAGGATGGCCTAATAGGACATTACTGTTACACCTGGCTATTTAATTATCTATTGTTGAAAGATGGTATTTTCATATTGTCAGGATTTACTTATATATACTGTTTTTCTTATTGTCACTGAAGTTTCACTACTCCAGGATGACTTTTTTTTCCAGACAGAAAGACAAAGATAGGGACAGAGAAACTTAAAGGATTAACTCTTCAGTAAAAAAGATATAAAGAGATAACGGCAAGGAACACTCAAATAATCCAGTGAAAGTGTGCAGAGGCGATGCTGACAAAAGTAAACAAAACAGAAAAGTATTTCTGACATTGTTTCTACTCCTTTTTCTTTGTTTAGGTTATTTGAAGGATCAGTTAGAAACGTATGTGACTTTGTACCAGACCTTGTGATTTTTTTTTTTTCAGGAATAGAGGAGAAATTTCTTTAGCTGAACTGTTTGCTCAGTGCACAATAAAGAACTGATGTTCACAGTATAGCTGATAGCTAGTGGAAATGAAATAATCTGTATTGACACGTTTGGAAGTTTCACATCTTTTTCCACTTAACATACTAACGTGATAATTGCCAGAGTGATGATTTTTCCAGTGACACATCTCCCTTTGTCAATATTTAGACCTGTGTATAGAAAGCTTATCTAACACACCTGGCTAATTTTCACTTCATTTAAAAATAAATGGAACATGTTTAGCTTACTGGGTTAGAACAAAAAAAATAAAAGAAGAAGAGGTTTCATAAATAATTTTCTCAAACAAATTTATGATAAGAATAATAAAAATAAAAAGTAATGTTCAGTAATTGTATTTGGTCACATTTAAAATCTTAGTTGAAATATGTGTTAAGATCATCTTATTGATTTGAAACTTTTTTTTCCTTCAGGAAAAACATTTTGGGCATTTGAACAAAAAGATACTTGGAATATTCAGGGTAACTTCTGGTTTCAATTTGCATCTTTGAAAGGCTATAGTAGTGCCTCACACATTTGTTATTGGTATGGGATGCTCCATTGGCAATTAATTACCACTGCATTATAACATCTATAACTGAGAAGAATCTTGGTCTCTTGCCTTCAACTTGGATCAACAATGGTAGAGAATGTTCCATCCTCTGAAGGGAGGATGAACAACAAACTCTATGCTACACCTGAACATGGGTCGATATTGGGGCAGCTTGAAATGTTCCTACTCATGACCACAGAATGTGAGCTCAGATCTAGAGGGATGCAGAGGTCACACAGGCTCCTAAGCTAATTATGGGCTCCAGATCACATCAAATTGATGGAGTTTACAGTCAACAAAATTTATACCCTTTTCCCATATTGGGGAGCTACTCTCTTCCCTGATCCAGCTTTCTGGCCCTTTTCCCAGCCATGACATCATCTCCCCAAATAATAACTTGGATCCACCTGCATATCAGATTTCAGGCTCAGGCAAAAACAAAACAAAACAAAACAAAACAAGCAAAAAACCCGCTAGTATAACTACAGGCCCTTTGAAATATAACTAAAATAGGCCTACTAGCTATCTACAAAATGGAGGCCCCCCCCCCAACACTCCATCTGCACTATTCCAGCCTTTAGGTCCATGATTGGTCAACAATTTGTTTGGCTTTGTATGTATGGCTCTTTTCAGCCACCAGGTTCCTAGATGCTAGCAGGATGTTACCAGACTTCCCTGGACAGACAACCCCACCAATGCGCCTTGGAGCTCTGCTTCCCCAGAGTCCTTCCCTACTAGGGAAAGAGAGAGACAGGCTGGGAGTAAGGATCAACCTGTCAACGCCCATGTTCAGCTGGGAAGCAATTACAGAAGCCAGACCTTCAACCTCCTGCATCCCACAATGACCTTGGGTCCATACTCCCAGAGGGTTAAAGAATAGGAAAACTATCAGGGGAGGGAATGGGATACCAAGGTCTGGTAGTGGGAATTGTGCGAAGCTGTACCCCTTTTATCCTATGGTTTTGTCAGTGTTTCCTTTTTTATAAATAAAAAATTTTAAAAAGCTACTATTCTAAAACTAAAAAAAAAAAAGAAGAATCTTGTTCTTAATTTCCTTTTGTTTCTTAGACGATTAATCCTTTTTGTAGGGGAGCTTTCTTGGAATGAGTTTAAGGTCACTCATCCTTTCTAAGACTCTGTGAGTTATCTAAGAAGAAAAGAACAAAAACAAAACAAACATATAACCTTAACCCAAACTACACTCACTGACTGGGTCTGTTTTGTTTGTTTGTTTGTTTATTTATTTATTTGGCATTTCAGTTTGGCACATAAATCCTTTGGCAGCAACTGTTGCTATGCCCCATGTCCCAGTCAGGCTGGTACAATGTAAGGTGCACAGGAGCTGAAGTGAATGCAGAACTTAAAACTGCTTTTTGATTGGTTTGTGGGATGCATTGGATCGACCTTCTCGTGGTGCATCCCGTGAGTACCCATTCATTGGGGAAACTGAGGATCCTTCCTAGCCGACTGAATCCACATGGATCCCAGTCACTTTCAAAGCTACTGACTGGCTACGGAAGAAGGGCAAATGCTAGAAGAAGAAGAATTGGTTTGTCATGCTTTGGGGGGAGTTTCAGTGTTCTTTTTGGTCCCTCTTCTTCCCTTTTCATAAACAGAATTGCTGTTTTAAAAGATTAGCCTTGCATTCTTTTGAAAGTAGATTTGCACTGACAGTAACTTTGGTTAGCTGTATTGCTAGTTTCCACTCTCCCTCTGGTTTCCAAAGAATGCTCCAAAAGTGTGGAAATAAAGCTTTCTTTCTCCCTCTCTCTCCCATCTCTCTCTCTCTTTTTCTTTTTACAGCTAACAACTTCCCAGCCTCCTAATTTGCTGTCCTGTTGCACTGGAGTTCATTATCTTTGTATTACAGTTTAGTCATTCTGTTTGAGTTTCCATCCTTTCATTGTCTCCTGAATTCTTGCTGAAAATGGCAATAAAGTAACACAGCTGAAGCTTGCTTACAAACTCAAGACATAATGAGAACAGTGCTTTCATAGGAATTCTATCCTGCATCATGGATTTCACCGGCAAATATTCAGAATGAAAAGCAAGCATAAAAAATACAGAGATTAGTTTTCTCTCACCTTCTTCCAAATTTGATTGTACAATAAAGCACATTTTTTAAAAAAATCTTTACTTGGGAATAAAGGAAATGTGTTATTTAAAGCTTCTGAAAATTCAGAGTAATTGTCCAAAAAATCCTTTTGAGTATCATTATTTTTACTGAGCCCCAAGTGAGCAATATAGTGCAAACCTATGTTAAGTTATAGAATAAAGTTAAAGTTGACTATGTAGACCAAATGGAGTAGAATATCAAGTACAGTGAGAAAACCAGACATATTTGTACATTTAATGTTTAACAAAAA